>NW_010415990.1:0-9074 GCF_000710305.1 Buceros rhinoceros silvestris | reverse complement strand
AAAGAGAACCGTTATTACACATTAAGACCTTTGTGTTAGTCTTCACCAGCTACAGTTCTTCACCTCTGAAACCACAAATGCCTGGAATGATGCCATGTGCCCACTTTGTCATGCAACCCAATCCGCTGGCCTTTGCCCATGGATAAGACTTTCAAATTTTGTCCCACCTCATAAACTTCGTGTTCTCTTTATTAAACATCTAGCTCTTTCAAAAGTGCTCATCTTAGCCTCAAAAAGACAGCTAGAGGCAAGGCATGTTTCCGTGTTAATTGTGTCAGATGAAAGAAACTCCTGTTTGCAGATGTTCTGCCGTTTGTGTTCATAGCGTTCCGGGGGCAGAACGTCCTAGTACTTAGCCGGTACAAAAGGATCTGTACTTTGGAAATAACCTCACAATAAAAAACTATGGTACAAATTTTCCTGATAGTATCAGCAACTCTTGCAGGAGGCTGTAATAACATCTTGAGGAAATGCTTCCTATGAAAACACACTCGCCAAGAGCTACAAATTTGGAGTTCTGCTTTTTGGTAACATTAATATCCTTAACGTTAGAGGTAAGCTATGTCGCTTACAAGTTAGGGCACTAATTTCCTTTTAATGAATCTTTAAAGATTTAAAGCTCATATCCCTCAAACATTTCCCCAAATTAAGATGTTTTTAAAAATCCCAGGCCCTCCATTTCTTTGAAGTATTATTTGGGTTTAATAATGTGCCTTCTGGGAGCTGCAGTTTTGCTTTATAATGCTGTCCTTTCTTTTCATTGCAGCTGACATTCTGCCTGCTGAAACCTGTGCTACCCTTACATTTGCACAGAAACAAATGGAGATATTTCTTTGTTAATTGGCGTATTAAAAATTCATAGTGCACTTTGATGTTTAATATTTAAACACAATATTTAATGTTTCCTAGGTTCCCACTACCTTTTTCATAGTGCCATTTTTTCATGAAGAGAAAATGAAATATAGTAGAAAATGAAGTGCTTTTCAGGACAATGAGAGAGATTTTATTGTGGGTTAACACTGGGGATAGATAGCATCATTACGTCACCATTAGGCACCTTTTTTATAAGTTTAAGATCATGCTACCCC
The DNA here is from genome assembly GCF_000710305.1 of Buceros rhinoceros silvestris. Taxonomy (NCBI): domain Eukaryota; kingdom Metazoa; phylum Chordata; class Aves; order Bucerotiformes; family Bucerotidae; genus Buceros; species Buceros rhinoceros. Next base: position 7,986 of record NW_010415990.1, on the reverse strand, counting down.
TTGAGTTCCAAGACCGCTGGCCTTAATAAACTGTGGTACTGTGTGGCGGTTTGACCTTGGGTGGATGTCAGATGCCCACCAAAACTGCTCTATCACTGCCCCTCCTCACTTGGGCAGGGAAGAGAAAAATATAACAAAAGGTTCATGGATCAAGATAAGGGCAGGAAGAGATTGTTCACTAATTACTGTCATGGGCAAATCAGACTTGACTCGGGAAAATTAATTTAATTTATTGACAAAAAAAAGTCACAGTAGGATAATGAGAAATAAAACCAAATCTTAAAAAACACCTTCCCCACACCACTCCCTTCTGCCCAAGCTTAACTTCACTTCCAGTTTTCTCTACCTCCTCCTGTCCCGAGTGCTGCAAGGGGACAAGAAATGGGCTTTGCAACCAGTTCATCATACGTTGTCTCTGCTGCTCCATCCTCCCAGGGAAGGAATCCTTACACCCTTCCCCTGTTCCAGCGTGGAGTTCCTCCCACGGGAGACTGTCCTCCATGAAGTTCTCTGTCATGAGACCTTCCCACAGGCTGCAGTTTTTCAAGAACTGCTCCGGTATGGGTCCCTTCCACGAGGTTCAGCACTTCAGGAACAGACTGCCCCACTGTGAGTCCCCCACAGGGCATCAAGTCCTGTCAGCAAACCTGCTCCAGGCTCTTCTCTCCACAGGGCCACACGTCCCGCCAGGAGCCTGCTGCAACAGGTCCCGCCAGGAGCCTGATGCAGCGTGATCTCTCTCATGGGGTCACACAGCCGCCTTTGGGCATCCACCTGCTCCAGTGCAGGGTCCCTCACAGCTGCAGGTGGGTATCAGCTCGGCCATGGACCTCCGTGGGCTGCAGGGGGACAGCCTGCCTCACCGTGGTCTTCACCAGGGGGATCTGCTGCAGGGGAATCTCTGCTCCGGTGCCTGCAGCACCTCATGCCCTCCTTCACAGACCTGGGTGTCTGCAGAGCTGTTTCTCTCACATATTCTCACTCCTCTTTCTGGCTGCAGGTGGTTGTGGTTTGTTTCTCCTCCTTAAACACGTTATCACAGAGACACTGCCACCACTGCTGATGAGCCCACCACCTTGGCCAGCGGAGGGGCTGTCTTGGAGCTGGTTGACATTGACTCTATCAGACATAGGGGAAGCTTCTAGCAGCCTCTTACAGAGGTCAACTCTGTAGTTCTGGTGCTACCAAAACCTTGCCATGCAAACCCAATACATACTATAATGCAATCGGGTGCTTTTATTTTTCTTGTCCATTTCTGCTCAGGACTACTGATGTCGGTATAAAGAGCAATACCCATCAACTATATACACCATTAATGTTAAACTTGTGAGTATTTTATTTAGAGAACTTTCTGTTTCCTCATGAATCTGTTAAGTGATTTCCACCTAAAGCTTTGAGCCTACAAAGTGCTAAGCTCGCTGGTGAAGCAACAAAGTCCACAGTGATGATTTCAGTCCTCCTACATTAAAGGAAAAAGCAGGATGCTGCAACTGAAACTGAGACAGATTGGTGTTTAAAGCAGAACACGCAGAACCTGGGACACTTACATTAAATTACCTTCTCAACCCAGACTTCTTTTCTGGTTTTAAGCAAATTGACTGCAGTCCACTAACTTGCACATTTCCGTCTTAAAGCTAAATTATCCCGTCTGTGCACAAATCAAAAAAATGTAAGTACTAAAAAGTTCTGTTTAATTACTACTCAACTTCCTAGGGTCTATGGGAGTCCTTCCCCTGGGAAAACTGCCTACAAAACTGTTTTTATTCAGGTGTAGAACTTCCAGTACTGAGCAACAAAGCTTCAGAACTTGCCAAGACCTCTAATTGTTGCATTCCTTTGTTTAATTCACCTGTAGCTCACCAAATCCCCTGGCCAGCCAAAAGACCTTTCCATGCACTTCATCATTCCCCCATTTAATTTCCTAGGACAGAAGCCATAGGATCAAGCCTACCAATCCATATTCCAGAGGATGAGTCAGATAGCTCTGCACTCATAGCTCTCCACTTTACGAGGAGATCTGGCTTTCTCTTGTCTCACCAACACTCCTTGCTCTGCACTCCCATCACCTTTCTTTGCACTTTGTGCTTATGGGCTTTTTATTAAACCAAGTCTAAGAATAATTCCCCCTTCCCGCTAAAAAAAAGAGTTTGTTTGGGGGCTTTCTTTCAACTTACTTTTCCACAGAATGCCCCTTTTCATCCAAGTCTGTCGGCCCTCTCCACAAACGCCAGTTTTCAGCTGAAAATAACATTTGTTCCCATTACTCTGTCTTGACACTAAGATGGCCCTTCTCTGGTATTCTTTTGGCAAACCCATTTGTATCAGAGAAAAAACACAGGGCAGCTATTCCAGCTAAGCAACAGACAAAAACTCCAGCCTCAAAATTGTCTTCACAATTCCACAGTTGCAGACATTCACTTTCAGGATTATTTTATTATTTTACATGTAGTTAGACTCTGGATGTGCCCAAATTCACTTGTCGTCTGCACGCACTCATCCTCAGAAATAGTAAATGTTCTTTTGCAGAGTGAGATTCCTGAATGTTTCAAGGTTATGCAAGAAAAAAAGATGTTTATTTAAAATCAAAATAGGCAGGAAATGTTATGTGAATGAATAGTCCAGTGACAGAGGAAGGAGTTTATTTGGAGATACCTTAAGTAACTATTTTGAAGATTTGTAATACCAGAAGAACTACTAGCCAGCTGAAGAGGCACTGCCTTCTGTGCTTTCCCTTCTCCAGGGAACAACAGGTTCTGCTCTCATTCATAACTGATTGCTATTATATACTAATTAAACATTTTTTTTTCAACAGTAAAACTTCTTTTACCAAGATGGAGAAAATAGAGATGAAAAACTTTGTTCTAAGAAGGGTCTGACAGAAACACTATATAAAAACCCCAAACTTTTCATTCCTGAAGCAAAATTGCTGCAAAATTAAAACAATAACTCACCAGATATCAAATGAAATCATGTGTTATAAGCAGAGTAGTGGTTTATTGGATCACATTTTGTTGTTTGTCTCTTCAGGCTTCTTCTTACATTTCTCAATTACAGCTTCTCCCATGGAGTTTCTTTTTAATACACAGTGAAGTGATGTGCTGTTGATGACCAAGCAACATCAGGGAAAAACTATAAAATAGCAGATGTGAATCACTAGGCCAATGCCAGGGGAAGGATTTTTGTTTTCACATGTTCAGATGCAATGTGACAAACACAACTGCAATATGCAGACTCAAATTTGAAATGTGAACATTTTAATCTCTGGTATCCGGCCTTTTGTTTTCCCGATGCTATTAAAGTGTACATATATACAGAAACATGTTGTCTATGCTGTTTGATATCTCAGCTGTGACTCTGCACAATCCAGTGACACAGCAGGTTCTAGTTTCACTGAGACAGCCATCTTCTGAAATGAAATCTGGGGTAGAATGGATCTGCCTGAGCCTGTGCCTAATGCCTACCCATAGCTCTAACGGATCTGCCTACGCCTAATGCCCACATTTAAAGGTGATTCAGTCACCTCAGTTTCACCTCAATTCAAAAATAATAAAAAAACTTCAATCTCCTTGCCTCAGAAGAACCCTTAAAAACATATTCCCAAAGGACCCAGCGTGTGGTCAGCTCTTTGATAAAGGGAGGGCGTCATTCAACAGCACCAGAAAGGTGATCCGCAGACACTGCCAATATTAGCTTTGTGTGCTGGGGGTGCAGCCCCCCTCCTGCTCCCCAGCCCGGGGCTCCGATGGGAAGTCTCCAGACAACTGAACGTAGGAGGGAGGTTCCCAACTTCGGAAGGGAGGGGGCCAGCCCCCAGAGCTCGTTTCCCCCAGATGAGATGATAGCATTTTCTAAGTGGGAGAGGAAACCACCACTCTAAATTTAATTTCAAACAGGGCTGGGTTAAGGCAGTATCAAAACCCATAAAAACCCAAAAAACATACCCTTAGAATTTTAATATGGTCCCAAACAATTCCGCTTGAACATGCTCACAAAATACCCGCCCAGGTGCTGCTGTCAACACGAACGGTCTGCTGCACGTGCTATGGAAAATGCTGTGTAAGGATCATTGTCTGATTATAGCCGACTGACATAGCTCAGGGTTTGAGAGAACTGAATTTATGAAAAATGCTGAGAAGTGAATTTGAATAACAAGCATATATAATCTTTCATTTATCCAAAAATACTGTATGAAATAATTAGAAATATATGCAATTTACTCAGCCCTCAGGAGTATATTGCACATTTGAGGTAAGATCTTCTCTCTTTTTCCTGTCTCTCGTATCTACATGTGAATGAGCTACATTCAAAGACAAAAAGGACCCAAGAGCGCCAACCTGCTAAATAAAACACGAGTCCTTCAGAGGAACCAGTGCCATCTCCTAAAGACAGAATGCCCTCTACTGCTTGGTTACAGAGCTGCGCCAGAGCAGAGGGAACAGCTGCTCGAAAAGAGGGTTCCTATGGACTGAAACCTTGGGGAAACAAATTGATAAATAGATCTTAAAAGAATAATAACCATAATAATGTCTTCTTTGTGCATTATCTCTCAGAACTATATAGGAAATGCGAAATGCATGTATAAAACCAATTTCTATCTGCATTTCTATCTGCTCTGCTGTTCATTTTCCATGACATACCCGCACAACATGGCCCAAACACCTGGCTCTAAATAAATATATAAAATCAATCTGAATATTTTCTCCATGATACCCCTATGTATAACACTTTCATTTTAAAATGGCCAGTGTGGTTACTTTCAATAATTGTTTTGGGTTTTCAAGGAAAAAAAATTGCATTTTCCTTGAACTTATTATGTATTTGCTGCCTGTCCTCAAACTTAACACCGCCCTTCACCCCCTGGTTACTGCATACAGCCTCCTCCAGGGACATATGTACAACATTTATCCACGGAGGGTTCCCTTTGAAAAACAACCAGCTGAAAGTCTTACACCTCGTGCACTTACAGCAGGCAGTTCCGCAGCATGCTGCCACAAAGAAGTGCTCTAAAGCCTTGTCTAAGAATAGCAGAAATGCATGTTGACTTGTTTTACGTCAGCAGAGAAGGAAGGGACTCGTGGATACTATTCTGGAGAGTTAACCCCAGGTCTGGTTCTGGTTTATATCAGATTTGTTCCTAGGGAAACCCTGTGTTTTCTTAAAGTAAAAGAGAACTTTCTGAACTGGGTTTTAAGCAGTCATCAGTTAGTACCTCCAGCAGGAAATCCTCATCTTTTTCTTGCCATTTTTCCCCTTACTTCTTTGGCTGTCCAAGTAGGTAGACAAAGACTTCAAGGATATTCACAACAGATTAGTGTTTATTTCTGTATATGCAGCTTTTCTAGTCGTACAGCACCTAAAAATACAAACTCGAAGACAGTTTATCTCCAACTCAAAGATTGTTTAAAAGCACACAAATTACGAACTTCTGGAATATCTGATCCTTTCTGGTTTGTTCTTAACTTGTCCTGTCCTGTAGTGCAAGCTCATAGGCACTGTGCAAACACAAAAAAGTTAATGCTAAAAAAACCCAGTGACTGGCCACCCACCCTCCCTGTCCCACCTGCAGGTATTTCTGAGACTAAAGCTTCACCTCACCTGGCCCCAGCTATGGAAAAGGAAACAAATTTCTATCCTTGAAATAATTGTTTTTCTGCATTTTCTGAATTTTCCTCCTTTTCCAATCTCACACTTGCAATATCTGGAGAAACGTATGATCTAGAGGGAAGATACTATTTTCTCATCTGGAGAAACATACAGAAAGCCGGGTTAAAAGCAAGAATATTTGTTCAAGTAGATCTATATCAGCTGAGAGAAGTTGAGTATATACTGTGAGAGAAAACACAGAAAAGAGAGTATCAGATATGTATCAGATACGTCATGACATACCATTCTCCAAACACTTCCAGATCTTTACCAGGGAGGCCACAGTTTCTAGGAAGAAAACCTACATGCTTCAACAACTCAAAAACAAAAGAGAAACTTTTTTAAAAAAAAGAAAGCATGGTAGATGCGTAAGCTGGTCACAGAAGTTTATTCCATTTTATGTCAAAACGGGGAATCCCACAGCTGTATGCCAAACACATGGAGAGTGTCAAAAAAGGACAACCTATTTAGAGTGATCTCAGGAATTCCCCGTCCTCCCTGGTTAGAAAACTACTTTCTTTTGAAAGGGAAGGAATTGCTACATACACAACCACTCCATAAAGCGTTTGACCAAGGTTGTTGGTCAATGAAAGCACCAACACTCGATTTCAGACTAATTCTGCATTATTCTTGATTTTCAACCAGCAGTGGCCTGCGGTGTTACCATGGGGGCTATTCATGGATGCTCATAGGTAGTTTCTGCAATTGTTCTGATATTCTAGCCATGAACTGACATGGCTGTTTCAAGAAAACACTTCTTTGAACCTTGGAGAGCAGGGAAAAAAAAACCACAGTAAGAATAACTACAGCAACGGTGACCAAAGATTTCTTTTCTGTTGTTCTTCAGCTTTTCCCGTTACATGCACACACGCATAACTGACTGAACAAAGGTTTGAGATGATACTCTTCACGGTAATAATGTTGGTGCCATGGTTTGCAAATTTTCAAAACAAGAAACACTCCCAAGATTTTATGAACCTAACAACCTTTTGTATTTTCTCCTTTCTATGAAGAAAAGGTGTTCAGTAATAAAAACCTCATAAATACACACAGCCCCAATAAAACGCATCTCCCAAATAGAATACGGTGTCAAATATCTTTTGTTTTCTGAAAATCTATACAGGCTCTGTGTGTGTCCTCCTGCATATTCCATTTGTTACATGCAAATATGAATAGGTACATACACGTGCATTTATCTGTATCCGTATTTGTAGGTAAGCCTGAATGGCTTTTCCACCCTAGGAGTCAAGGATTCAGCAGTATGTCGATATACCGCTGAAATTTAAAACAAGACTGCAATGACAGCAGTACTATTATTCATTGCTCTCAGGACTGATCTGCAGCAGTAATGACTGCTGTCCAACCTCTGTTCCCTCTGCTGGATGTATCAGGAATACCAGCTGTCCCAGAAAGCGCTAACTCAAAATAATTGGGGAGCTGAAAGAAGCAAGGTTCTTCTGTCTTCATATGAAATACAGGGTCTGGAAATAATTTTTTCTTAAATGGCAAAAATATTTTTATTAGAGAATATTGTTAAGGGTTGTTTTTTGGGGTGGGGGGTTTTTTTAGATTAATTTTAAGCTCAGCCTCCAGTACAAATGAATTGTGGCATTTCCACAAACACCGTGTCAGCAATAATGACTATTTGACCTCTCCTAAACTTGTTCCTAACAAAATTTCAAAGGCAGTAAGAGTGATTTAGGGTAGTGGAATAGCAACTAATATGATCCATAAAGGTGGAAGATTCCTACTATAAAAGAGATGATGAAGTGTTTTCCTGAAACCGTTCAGATATGTGAGGTTGTTTTTTCAATTCTTTATTAGCAAAATTACAATTCGATAAAAAATAGGGTAAGACCAACAGTCAAACTAATCAGCAGCATGGAAGTGACATAAAAAGATTTTGCATCCTTGTCCATTTTGCTCTCCTAGCACAGGGGATGGGACATAATAAGCATCTTCAAGTACCTGAAGGCCACAGACTCCACAATTCAAATACTTACTTAGTATTACACACAGCATATATTTAAGAAGAGTGGGATTACCCTAAACCAAGTAGGAAAAGCTCCTTGACCATGAAATTTATACAAAACTGAAACGGCTTTCTTAACAGGGAGATCTGTTGCTCAAGTTATTTAAATTAGAATGCCAAGAGCGCGCAGAAGTGTCCTATAGGAATGCTCTGCCTTGGTTTGGCAATAAACCTAGTATGTCTCTCTTGCTATAATTTGTATGATTTTCTGAGTTTGGACTTAAACCACATGGGAAATCAAGCCAACAGTTCATGTAACTATTGTTTTTGACTGAGCTGAGAACGGTATGGCGCAGTAGAGGCCAGCTGAT
>NW_010415989.1:1004-14538 GCF_000710305.1 Buceros rhinoceros silvestris | reverse complement strand
GGCAGGCTGGCACAGGTGACCTGCAGACCTGGCAGCTTTCTTGCACCACCCATTCTAATGATACTCAGGATTTCCATATTTCCAAACAAACATGATGCACTGGGAAATATACTCCCAATACTATCTTTGTATTTGGCCAGAGTTTAGGCTGTATAAAACATAGTTTCTCTTTCACTTGCGGACGAACAAAGATGAAAAGCCTGATTTGATAAGACATAAGCCATACTTACTTGGGCAAAGGCATTGTAGTGATACTTGTGATAAACCAAAGTAGGATCTTTGATGCTATTAAGAGTACAAAATTTTTCCCCTCAGGTTTAAGATAAATCTGCTGTTTCTGTATTTTACATTCTCCTCTTGTCAAGGCTTGTTGCAACTGCCAACAGTAAGAGAGATAATACAGAGCTCTCAAATTGTCAAAGAAATAGATGTACTATTGAAACAGATAAATTAAGCATATTGTTTGCAATGCAGAGAAGGGGAGGAGTGAGGAGTAAAGAAAAACAAAAATACTCAGTGATTTTCCTGATGGAAGGGAACTGATATGCAAATAAATTAATTCTTGTTCACTTAACAACCATCTTCAACATCTGTACAAAGATGTCTAATCTAGCACAAAAGATATGTACTAGTGTTTCTGACATCCTGCAGTGATAAGCGTGAGAGAAAAAGATGGTCTAAACTTGACACGCATCATATGCAGTACTTAATTAAATATAATTAAGTCAAATTGCACCTTCAAACTGTGGAGGAACATCAGAGCTGGGATTGCTTTGTACTGGGGAGACTCTGCAGATCATCATATCATTTTCACACTGAAAGAAGTTGTCATATTGAAATTGTTTTATTGAGTGGAAAAGTTTTTAATTTAAGCATCAGTAAAGATGTGGACTGTGTCTGTGTTTCTGTCCACAACCAGTCTTGAAAGCATCCAGGAGCAGAGAGAGCTCTGCCTATCATTTGCAAACAGACTAAGGACTACATGGGGACAGCCTGTCAGGCGTGTCTGGCAGTGTACCAGCCAGCAGGCACTGGATGCAGAGGGTGTATTTGTCTGCCCACGCATCTGCTCCACCAGACCCATCCTTTGCACAGCCTGGGTGACTGATCCTTTCAGATGATGACCTTGGTTGTCACCCCACCTCTGTAGCATACTCAAGCCTGATGGGTTGCTGCCTTCCTAGTTTTCCAAGTGTAGTACCTGCTGGAAGCGGGAGTTCTAGATAAGCATCTTGAGACAATTGGTAATTTTGTGATAAAATGCAACTCTCTCAGGCTAAGATTGTTGGGTTTGGAGAAGAGATGGCTCCAGGAAGACCCCATAGCAGCTTTTCAGTAACTAAATGGAGCCTACAAGAGAGCCAGAGAGGGACTTATTACAAAGGCACATAGTGATACAACAAGCTGTAATTCCCTTAAACTGAAAGAAGATAGACTAGATGTAAGGAAGAAGTTCTTCAACGTGTGGATGGTGAGGCACTGGAACAGGTTGCCCAGAGAATCTGTGGCTGTCCCATCCTTGGAAGTGTTCAAGACCAGTTTGGATGGGGCTTTGACCAACCTGGCGTAGTGGAAGGTGTCCCTGCCCAGGGCAGGGAGGTTCGAACTAGATGAACTTTAAGGTCCCATCCACCCCAAAACATCCTATGACTCTGTGATTCTGTGATAGTTTTTCAGAAGATAACAAAGCATTAAAATGGTGGTTAACCTTCTCTGAAAACTCTCATTGCTCTGGAGGCATCTCTGGTCAAATCTGCTGTGTCCATTATGCTGGCTAGGCTGACCAGTACTTACAACAATAATTCAGGCTGTAAGAGATAGATAGAAGTTCAAGCTGCAATTTTATCTGACATAGAAACTACAGCCATTTTCTTTCCAGGGTGGAGGTTACTGCACTAAGCTATGGAATTGCAAAAGCATTTTCTTTATTCTTTTCTGCATTTGAATTTTCAGGCATCTCTTGAAACAGAGATCTGGTTATCCAATGTTGCAGGAAAATTAACCTTTGTCACATTGAAATAATTTTTCTCTTAGTTACTGAATAGTTAGTGAACAGGTCTGGTAGGCATAGCTGGCTTAGTTTGCGATTTTCTTCAGAAATTTGTCACATATGATCAGACAAAGCCGTGCCTTGGCTTCATTTTTTGTGTGCCACCTGAGGGCACCCATGGCTAGGTATTTGTCCAAAAGAACTGTTGCCTTCGTTGGCTGTATGCACTCCTTCTCTCATGTTCATGAAATTTTTCCAAAGGTTGTCATTTTATCATGCAGAAGAAAAGATGGCACAGGAAATATTATATGATGGAAATTCAAAATGTTTTCCAGGACAGGAAAATTAGTTTACATCCACCTCCACATGAAGTAGGCTCTTGCGCTACAGATCTGACAAATCCTGTTTTCTAGAAATAGTGCCATTTATTATGAAACAGGTGGTCATTTCTATAAAATGCTGGCTTGCTGCAAAGATCTTTCTGTATTTGCAATAACTCCTTTCTTGACAATAGATTAGAATTGGTTAAGTTATTATAAGCCATAAGAAAAAAAAAAGAGTTTTGATGCTGAAGTAGCATATGACAGTTATTTTGACGTGTCAGATCATATCATAGGCTATGAACAAAAAATATTTTCAGAATGATAGGCCTTATCAATAATTACGTGTATAAATTAATTATTACTTAAGAGTAAATGTTTAAAAGAAGCCTCCTAACATGTTGCTCAAAAAAATTCCCTTTTACCAAAAGCAGGGGAGCAACCATTAACTCTCTGCATGTGCTATGTGGAACACCAAGCTATAGGTACTAATTACAAACTGTAAGAACAAAGAATCAAAGTACACTGAGATGAGGAGACACGCCAGACCTCTGATAAAGAACATAAAATATGGCCAAAAGAGCAGGTACAGTCTAGACTAAGAGAAACTATTTAAACCCAACTTTTTCCAATTGTAGATGAGTAATTGCGTGGTCTATTTCATGAGCTTGGCTAAGCAGTAATAGTTTTTCTCTGGCAAGGGAAATGTTGTCACATTCATTTTTTAGTATAACCATATTGAGGGATCTTCTGATCAGCTTGTTCAGCCTAGTAATCTCCCTTTTTTATGTTATCATGCTTTTTTGTGTTTGTTAATCCATGCTGTTTTTAATGAAGTGAAGTCTATGAGACTGAATGAAACATCTCTTGGAGACCTGATTCTATTAGCCACTTACAGTGGCTATCCCATCTACAGGTGGCATCCCACCTGCAGTAAATTTGGATAATGGTGACCTATATAAATTGTTCAGTAATGCATGTTTATGCAATTGCCTAGGGAAAGACATGCAGAAAACACACATGGAAAGAATAAACCCAGCAAAGGTATTCAACTGGAGTCAACAGATCATCAAAAGATAATCAAACACAGATGATGTATGTTTGCATACTAAATTCAGTCCTGATGCAAATGGATCCAAATATCACTAAGGCTAGTGTGAGTTGCTGTCATGAAAAGGTGGAATCTGCCCATCTACTTTAAAGGGGAAAAAAAGCAAATAAATCAATCAGCAGCTCAATGGCTCAGACAGATTCACTGTTCTCCTCATGTGCACTGTCGGTTGGTCTGCCAGTCCCAAGAACAACTGATGAAAGATGTAAGGAAAAGTGGTAGGAAGGAACTGATGAAACATTGCCACTAATTGTATTTAGGATGACAGATGGTTTGGAGAGAAAAACAACTCCCCATGAATGACTTCATCACTGGAAGTAGATTATTTTTAAAGGTTATGTACTACTCAATTAACAGCTGGTTTGCGTCAGAGTCAAAGGTTCCCAGACTGCCATATACCTTTATTGCAGTCCAGGTCAAGGCAGAGCAATGAGGAAACTTACCATCCCTTGATTCACCGTGGTACTCCCTGGGGCTCAGATACTCAGATATTTTGGGACTGCTTTAGAGGAGCAAAACCCTGTTTCGGTCTTGTCTGTACCATCTATTGGAAATAATTCCCTGTGGATTCTATCCTCTGAACATTGCCTGGGCATTTCCTTGCTTAGTTGGCATGGGCCAAAATTCTGTTAACAACTATGATAACGAGCAGGATGGACCATCATGAATACGGTATTCCAGCTTGTTCCTTGTTCCTCTCTTGTTTAGTAGTATACGCCTAGCCTGGTGTTCGTGGCAACCCCCATGAACCTTTCTAACCATGCAGAAGGAAAGACCACAAAAAAACCCTTTCTCCTGTTGTCATTTATTCTCACGTGTTTTCTCGTATATCCTGTGGTATCTCAGTATGACAGGGGACCCATTGTAATCTCCATGAATCTGGATACCAAGGCTCTTGAAAAGGATGGGAAAGTGTAGCAGAACTGTCCCCCATCATGCCTGGAAGCTGCTGAGTGCTCCAGTGAAAGAAAGCCTTTAACTTTGCTTCCACTCTCGAACATATATTAAATTAAATAGCAGAATCAAATACAGTTAAGTAAACAAGGAGCTGGGGCTCCTTGATGAGTAATTTTGAAAATTTTGGACTCTAAAGCTGAGAGTAAAGATGTTTCTAAACGTTAACAACAGAAAAACCCACCAAATACGGCTGCAGATATTGATGAGATGAAACTTTGTGTTCTTTCTTAAAGGGGATCTGTGGTAAACTCTCTCTTTTATTACCTCTCAGTTTTACCCCTTCAGTAAGGAATGCCAGAGTTTGAAATCCTACTGGGAAGTTCATTAGATAAGAGGACAAGGACCATTATTTCTTCATTGTTATTCAGTGTAAGATTTTCTCTTTTTAAAATGGTAGATAGCTCTCAAGTAATTGTAAAGGAAAGAATTAGTGGCGAGTGGTCTTTAAAGGTCACTCTAAACTAGTGCAATGTAATTAAATTAACTACTCAGAAGCATGTTTTAAGATCTTCTTAACCACATTTGTATCTGTCACAGGAAAGTTTACCCAGATACTATAAGATACTAATAAGAAACAGTGAAGTAAGGTCAAAGTCTTATTAGAATTGCATGCAAAAGGATATTTTGTTTTTTCAATATGACACCAGGGAATGAAATGATCTCAGACTTACTCTAGTTTAATCTTTATGGACGAAGAAGATTCTACATTTGAGTTTTATGTGAAAATTGAGTAGAATGGAAAAAACTGCATTCTATCCCCATTTCACCCATTTCGTTACACTCATGATATCTACAGACATGTCAACAGGGCTGGTTGCAGACACTCCAATCTATTACACAGCTTCCTGGATGAAGTTGGAGACATGCAGCGAGGCTGGAATAGGAGGAAGATTTTGCTGTATTTTAAATTATTTAAATTACTAAATTATGATTCTTTGGAATATGAAATACGACTTTTTCAGTGTTTGGCACAAGCATACTGGCAGAGTGACAGCTATGAGAAAATAATCCTCAAATCTGTTAGGGTTATATCGTATGGAAATAAAATTATCCAGAGTTCTAGTGTCAACTCCAAAAGTATTTGTAACGTTGACGTGTGGAAGTGCTGACTACTGCTTGGGGACTTTTCCTAGTTTGCAGAGAATAAGAAGGGAAGAATTTGTGTCAAATTTCCTGCCCTGAAGTTAGCAGGTATAGGGCTACGAAGGGTAGTACATGAAAAGGTACCCTGGTTAGTCCCCAGTATTTGGTCATGTTGGTAAGTGCTTTCTTTTCTTTATATTGCTGTAACCACATTTCCCTGCTGAGCAGACCTGTTGCTGTGGTGTGTTTTTTTCCCAATGGAATTCTCACCAGCTCGCAGCTGTTAGAAGGTCAACATACCCAATCAGAAAAAGCATACAAATTAAAAGATAATTAAGTTCTCCAGTGTTTTTTGGTTTGGGGGGGTTTTTTTGAGGGTTTTGGTTGTTTGGGCTTTTTTGTCGTTGTTTGTTTGTTTGTTTTTTCTTTTAAAGACATCTTAAAGTTGATGTTTGGAATAGATATCTATTATAAAATCACTCTGGAAGGTTTCTTTGCCCAAACGGCAGCTTCTATAATTAGTCGATTTATGAGCTTTTTAAAAAGGGAAATTCCATCTCCACCTCCTCTTCATTTTCTTAACTCTATAAATAGTCTTTAAAATGCAAGGATATCAGCAGAGCCCAGCAAACTGAGTCAGTGTTTATTAAATGGAGAGAGAAAAAAAAGAAAAAACCTTCACTTTTTTTTTTTTTAATTTATGTGGTATTTTGGTCTCTTTTTTCTTTTATAGCATCATGTAAAGGTCTGCATCCCTGGTTATCAGCCAGTCTCCTTCTGACAGACAATGAGCAGAAATCAGAGAGAACCCTTGAGCTTCCGTGATGAAGGGGTGCTGGGAACAAGTGATCCTCTTGATGTCTTACTAAAAGAGGAAAAATGAAGTAATGAAAACTTGCCCACCCTGACATTGAGCTCAGGTTGCTCAGTATGTTGGAAAAGATTGAAAGTGAGGATTTCCCCTTCCTCAAGCCACTGGGCAGCAGAGAATGAAGTCTGACGTTAAAAAAGAAAAGGGAGGGATCAACAACTTGGTCCCTGGGAAGGAGGAGAGCAATGACCCTGCCATGCTTGCCTGCGCAATGTCCTGGGAGTGTGTGCCATGGGGCTGATGAGATCAGTTGTATTCGTATGGGTGTATGGCAAGGTCAGCAGAGCCCATTAATTCATCCTGGAAGAGGGAGTGATATACTGCTTCCAGTTCATTGTGATAAACAAATCTTAATCTTCTCTTTCCCAACCTATTCTGCAACAGAAGACAACTGGGAGAGGCTTGGCCTTAGTGCCATCAATATAAACGGCTTTTTCCTGTGTTGGATAAAGTGCCTTCCCTGTGTCGGTCAGGAAAATGGATATGCTGTGTGAGATACACAAGTGAGAGGACATCTACAACCCAGACCCATCCTGCTCTCTGTGACATTCAGAAGGGTTCAGATGACATTTGCTCTCTTTCAGAGATCTGTCTACACATATGTATACACCAGTCATATATATGAAATACATCAGGAAGAGTTTTCAAAACTGTAATTTTCTGTAAGAAAGTTAATTTACTCACCTTCACATTAATTTAATATCTAAGGTTACTTTCACTCAGTTATTCCTAAAATCGCTACAAATAATTGGAAGAAAAATGCAATTAATTATTGAATTGTTGACTGCTTGTCTTCACGCTTTGTATTTTCTGTGTGTATTAATTCTTTAAGTGTATATTTTGTTTTTCAAGGGCTGTTCCTGATTCTTTGCCTCGAGTGCTATTGAGATGTCCTTTGTATATGTGCTTGTGCATATTTGCTACTTATGAAATGGAACTAGGATACAAAATCTAATCTTAATTTATGCAACTTGTGAACTGGCTGTGAAGAAATGTGGCTAGGAAATAAGATCAGTTATAGCCACCACATCTGCTATAGCCTTCTATGGGAGGATAATTTATTTACCAACTTTGCAGTGAAACTTTAACAACTGTATGAACATGATAGCATGGTTTTGTCTGCAGGTACACGCATCCCTTCCTATCTTGCATTCTTTAACATAACTGTTGAATCATCCTCAGATTTTGAGAACTAAAGGTGTTCAAATACAGAAATTCAAATATATGAATTTGAAAAAACACTTTAAAAATTAGATTTCACATGCAGAAAACCGTAAAAATACCACGAAGCTTCAGTTTCACCATCTGTCTGAGCCTCTACATGAAACTTAGACTAGAAACTCAAAGGTTATTAAACCCTTGGCTCTAAAACACATTTTCCATTTAGTATTAGAATGCAAAATGCACAATGCATTGTGTTCAGTGGCAAAGTTTCTTAGCTGCTAGTATCAAGGGTTCACTTAGGGTAAAGTCATTGAAATTACACACTTCAATTGTGCTTGATATCTCACTATTTAAAGCGGAAAGCGTGGTGCGAGAGACAACAGCTGCTGTCATTCTTCTCAGACCATCTCACTGCCACTGAGCTAATGGAGCAATTCTGTATTTCAGTCCAGAAACAGACATTCTTGTAATTGTCTGCAGTCTCATACTAAATACTTCATCCAATAAATAATTTTTAGCTTTAACTCATTTCCTCTGCTTTGAAACACTGTGCGTTCAAAGATGTAATTAAAAACTAGTGCTGTTGTCTAACATCAGTTTAGCCTATCAGTTTAGCCAATCATTCACCAGCTGGAGGCTAGGCTGTAAAAAAAAGATAATCTAAAAAGAAAAGCATACTGATATTTTATTTCCACTGAAATACATAACATCCATTTTCATTTATTTACTATAAATCAGGAGCAATTCTACCATATACTCATCACAATTGTATATTAACAAATGCTTATACTAATGTGACTTGTATGAGGCAGGCTGTGCAGAAGAGAGGAAAAATGAAAAGCAGGAAAGAGAAAAATGCAAGCTGATATCTCTGCTCTTTTGAACTGCTTTCTACAGAAGCAATTGTTCTGGCCAAATGATAATAGGAAGTAAAACTTTCTTCAGCGTGATGTAATTGAGTAAGGGCAGCAGCAAAAAGTACTTGGCTTACCTCATCCAGTGGAAAACAACTGTGTGAGCAGAAAAAGCATTCTTGTAAACTATGTGTTTTATCATAGGATCATAGATCTCATGATATTTAGCTTGATCCTATTAAAAAAAAAGCCAAGAAACTCTGCTTCTCAAGGCTTGTGAAAACCCTGGTTTTGTTTTGTTTTGTTTTGTGTTTTCATTAGCTCATTCCTCGTGTTGGTGGAAGAAAACAAAAAAGCACATTCTCAGAAGGCGAATAAAAGAATGCATGATTTTGAAATCTCTTAATTTTTTAGCCTAGATTGTGATTCTAGGTCATGGTAGAGGAAGTGATATATGACTTTTATATGGTTTGGTTTAGCCTTACTGAAATATGCGACTCCAAAATTAAAGTCCCTGGGGAGATGATCAGATGTTGCAGCTGGGCCAACCTCATGGCTCACTGCTGCCACGAGACAAAAGCCATTCCCTGTTTCCCATTCCCCTCACCCCTGCTGTGTAGCCCTGACCCTGTCTTTGCACAGATTTTGGCACATGGTAGGTCACACTGTGAGCTGATTTAGCTTGCTGACACAGGAGCAAAATCTTCTCTCCCTTTGCATAGGATTAGCTTTCAGACACATTAGCCGCCTGAACTGGCTCACCATGGGGGCTGACCAGTGCAAGAGAGCGTGCCAGGGAAGGAGTAGGAACATTTGACTTCAAGTAGGGGGTAAAGTGGTAAGAAAAGAAGCTTTCTGATTTTGGTGTTTGTAGAAAGCCATTAGATTCAGTTGTAATAGCTAACTTCACGTTGAGAAGCACAAGATATCTGACTTGAACAGAGTAGTAAGATTAATAAACCCTTGATGCCTGCTGGTGATAAGGACATTGGTAATATGGGGATTGGTGGGGTTTCTGGCTCCTTCTGAATTTCCCCATTTTTAAATGAGCCCTGTGATATTTTTTCTGCTTGTTCACATGTATCACTCAACGAACTTGCTTGTAGAGCTGCTGACCAGTTTTTCTGTGGTGAGGATGGTTTTCTTTTCTGGTGCCCTTTCCATACTCATCTTTCATGGTAGCTGTGTAGTTAGTAAAACTATTGCAAGAGAAACCTGTTGTAGGGTTATTAGTGTTTGTTCCCATAAAAAAATAGTTCTGCTGGGAAAAAAATAAAAAGAAAGTAAGTAAGTAAGAAAGAAAAGATTTGTAAGTACTAAATAGGGAAGTCTTAGGAAACATCTTGCTGTGCCAAGACAACTTTTTGTTTTGAAACAAGACTATTCATACAAGTAAAAGAAAATTTGCAACAGATTTTACATGCTTCCAAGAAAAACTGTCAGATTTTGAAACTTTATCTCTCTTAGTTCACCACTTAGTATTTTATTTCCTCCCTACATTTCTCATCAGAGAGAATCCTCTAAGTGTGGGACACAACTCTGGAGATGGACTATTCACTTTGAGAAATAAGAAAAAATACACTTGTAAATATCTGCGTGACCTTGAAAACACTTTGATAAATGGAGAGCATGTACTAATCACTGCTCTTTCAGTGTTTATTTTCAGCTGTCTTGTCAAGTTGGGAGTTGCAGCCACTAAAACAGTAGCACAGTTTCAGATCTCATTTGAAAGATTCAGATGAAGAACTGCCAGTTTTGACACATGCCCTTTTATTATCCTAAATCTTCTTGATATCTTTCTGGAGGCAAGGGTTGCTGAGAAATGTTATTCATCTTTTAAACAATTCCTACCCCCTCTGCTTTAAATAGTATGGTACTTGCAACGGAAAACAGCCAAAGAACAAATGACTTATTTTTCTAATGTGTCATCCCTAGGTATGCGGATACTGCGGAGGTCTCTTCAGATGTACTGCACATGCAGACGTATGTATATAAACATATGCATATATATATATATATAAGCGGTCTAAAAATAACTCTGTAATGACACATGCATTATAGAACCAGACACAGAACAGATATTTTTTTTAAAGTCTGTAAAGAAATAAGGGAAAATCTTGGTCAATAGTTTCAAAAGGAATGTTCCCTTTAACATCACTAATCATAACACTGGGGAAGTATGAGTGAAAGGACTGCTGACAGCAGTTCATCTTGTATGTTCTTCCTAAACAGCATCTCCTATTGTCTCCTATTGTCACTGTCAGAGGAAGAACATTGGATATAAATGGATAATTGATCTGACAGTTTCTTTTGAGGGGAATTGAACCAACGCTGATTTTGCTGTATGGGATAGGAATTTAAAAATCAGCCTATGGCAATTACTTTGTGGGAGGCACGTAGATTTTTATTTGATGTCTCTGTTTTCCTGTCTTAATAAGATATTTTGCAGAAGTTTACCTATAAGAATATACTTCCTGAACTCAGAAAGATCAAAAAGGATTTTAAAAATTAGTATTTTTTTGCATACAAAATTATGGAGGGAAGGGTCTTTTGACAGTGCTGTCTGTTGAGTCTGGGGCAAATTTGCAATAGCTTCTTGCCCACATGTTAAAATCAGATTTCAGATAAATATTTTAAAAGTACCATACAACGATTACTTTCATTATTCTTCTTCCATAAAAGTGATTGCCAATCATACCGTATCTAATCAGGTTGACTTACTGTTTGCCTTGGGTACTTGCCTACTGAAGTAGCCTCTGGTTTTTTTAAGTCCTTTTCACTGTCACAGCAATCTGTCAAATATTATAGAGATTAGCAAGAAAGCTACAAAAATTGGAGAGCTGGCAAATCATGCTATCTCTTTTAAACATTATTACGAACAAAGATTTTATTTGAATGAAAGAGATGCAGCTTCCACTAAGAAAATGAATGAACTCAAGATCTCATTTAATTTTGACAAGTTGAAACTGGAACTCCCTTACCTGCTCTGTCCTCAGTTGAGACATACGAACACCTCGTAAGAAATCAGTGAGAGGAGTGTGTTTCCATTTTCCCATGAAAAATACTTTGCAATGTTGTAACCAGTTCTAGGACTATTGAAATCAGATTTTTTTTTTCCAAGTGTATAATTCCTCGGTATTTTTTAATTTATTCCAAATACTACATCTATAGATGTTTCCCTAAAAATCAGCTCTTCAATGAAGGATCACTACTACTGAATACTTGAGTCTGAAACCAAACCTAATAAACACAGGATTAGTTCAGTTCTGAGTAATAGAGTTGTTCTTTTGCCAGTGAAATAATATAAGAAAAATTCTTGATGGTCTGTACTGTTTAATGGTGTTGGCCTTTACTATCCCTGCCAAATTAAAAGCCATTTTACAGTGTGTGCTTCTAACCCAGAACACACTTGGTGGGCTAAACTTTCTAAAGCCAAGAAAATGTCTTCAAGATGATTTGGTTTGATTTTAACAGAAAAAGTGGATGCTTAATGTTTACCACATGATAATTTCTTAAACAACTACAAGCAAAAATGATGGAAAGCTGGCTCAGGCTGTGCTTCATTCTTTGTTGAAGCATGTTTTATTGAATGGGAAAGTGTTTGGAGATCTTCCATCATAAAACAGAGGTCTTGAAACATGGGACCCTTGAAAGTAGAAAATTACAGTGGCTTGAAATGCCACTGACTATGCATTTACATAGTAAATAAAAGCAGGGAACATAAAACATAAAAGTAAGGAACTTTTCTTGCTTTGATTCTGTGTCAATGCTAAAAATCAAGGCCCAGGGGGAAAAACAGTAATATGGAAGGAAATCATGGTTCCATGAAAATTGTTTATATTGAGGTAATCTTAGCTAATTGCACTTTATTGTATGTAAATGTTCCTTGACAGATACTTGTGAACCAAGCGTATTTGTCGTAAGAATGTGGATTTCAGTGGTAACTCATTTGTAACCTTCCTCCAGAAGAATCTGTTGTTAAAATTAGGCAGTTTTTGTTCTCCGTACTGTCAGTTTTTATACTGGCTTTGGTGACTCCAGACAGTGCTGCTGTCAATGATTAACATGTACTCCATTTTTAGACAGAATGATAGTTTAAGGGTTTAGTTGGAAGTTCTGCGTGCTTTTGTGTAAACAAGTCTCTTCATCTTCTTCGTGTCTTTGTAAAGCTTCGTCTTGAATATCAAGACCTTGTAGATGAGGTATCTTCATAACGATATTTTGGTTTATGTAGAATTGAAGAGTGAATAAACAGTTCAGAGGTAACAGAATGACTTCTATTTGGAAAAGAAGAGCAAAAAATGGTTAACTCTGCTGCATGTGAACACTCAGAGGTAAGGTTGTAGCAATGAATTTTGCCTTACAAACTGTCTTTGATAACTATTTTTAGTTCTACCCCATAGGCAAAGTAGGTAGAAACACACTTAGAACAGAAATATTTCCTGCAGGTATAAAGCAAATAACCAGTCCTGTGAGAACCTGTTTAGAATTGGCTGGAACTTTTATACATACTGTGCCTGTGCAATTATTTCGTTTACTACATTTTGAAAGGTTAGCTGAAAATAGAATTTCAGAAAAAACTTGTGGAATTTTCCATCCCTTTTTATCAACTCTTCTAGTCAGTTTCGTTGATAGGTGCACTCCAAAAACAGTCTCTTTGCTATTGCAGTACAGCTGATTCATATGTACTTGAGGTCTCTGTAGTGGACGGGGTGACTGACGCGGGTCTCACTGAACCTCGCAGTGTAAGCACTAGAGCAGTGCTCTGTGAGTATATGGTGGGCTTTTGAATGGTTAAACTTCTAAAAAGCTGCTAGATCACTATCACCGGTTGGCCAAGGCTGGCCAATCACAGGACAGATGCTCTCCCTAATTAGCCCCCTCCCTTTACAGGAGAAAGGCTTGAGAAAACAGGTAAGAAGAAAAAGTTCATGAGGCCTCTGTTGAGTTAGGAAACTAAAACAGTTTTAATAGCAATAGAAAGATGCTATACACAGAAAACAAGATATTAACAAGTTGCTACAAGATCAGAACCAGTGCAGCGAGGGCATGGTGGGATGTGCACACAAACCGTGGCTGAGGAAAAGCAGCAACAAAGGCTACCAGGTTGTCTGGGCGGCAGCATGTGGTGCGGCCGGGCTGGGAGCACCGGGGGGGGCGGGTCATGCCAAGGGCGGGGGCGGG
>NW_010415989.1:0-825 GCF_000710305.1 Buceros rhinoceros silvestris | reverse complement strand
AAAAGCAAGCCACGGAGCTGTGGAGCAAAGTGATGGTAGGAGTTGCAGCAGCAGGATCACGTGGAGCAGTGGGGTGGCACGGAGCAGTGGTAGCAAGGTGATGGCAATGCTGGGCGGCAGGAAGAGAAAGGGGACATCGTCCCACCTGAACACTGTTTTTAAGGAAGCCCCAAGGTCCACCAAAAACTCTACAACTGGTGAGATGAGCTGGCGTTATGGGAGGAATATACCATTGGTCGTTTCTTGTGTTCATCAAAGATAAACTAACCCTGTTTATCTCAAACCAGGGCAATCTCTTTACAGTGCTACAGCTGGCAGCCAAACCACTGTGACAGGAAGGACTGAAAATGTAAATCTGCATGCAGAAATAGACAGGTTCCTCTATGCGACAAACTAGTGAATGACAGATCTGTGAGACTGATGAGATATAAAGTGAGGAATGCTGAAAAATGAGAATGATGATAATGTAGATAACAGGCTACAGAATGGAAGGAGGCAAAGACCTCCATTAGGGTGGGGAAAAATGGGTTACAGACCTAACCTGTTTAAAATCAGATTTCTCCTAAGTATGAGCTATTTCCTTCTCTCAGTTTTTATAATGATTTCTCCTTTTCCAATACTATACAGAACTGCAGTAACAAAGAACTGTTTGGAAATATTGTGTACCTATACAGAAAACCTCATTTGCAACCATTGCTAGTGCTAGAATTGCAGGCTCGGACCATCACTCCGTAGTAGTGGTTTCTGAATGGCAGTTAGTGTTACCTTCTGTCTGCCGCTTAAGCAGAGAGCAGATTGTCCTGGTTTGAGCTAAACTTCCTGGTT
>NW_010415988.1:0-4396 GCF_000710305.1 Buceros rhinoceros silvestris | reverse complement strand
TCCGCGAAGCCAAGCTGTGATGATGATGATGCACAGATGCACACATCTAAGTCCATACCATTCTTTTCCACAAACTGGCCCTTGTAACTCCAGCTCTTGCTGTAAGCTATGTTTCTAATCTAATCATCCAAGTCCCAAGAACTTCGTATTACTACATAACTCAGAGTATTTACCTCTCAAAATGAGGAAGTGATGTAATTCGTGAAATACATCCAAATCATGCAACATCAATGTCCTGTTACTAAAACTGGCATAAACAAACTACAGAATGACCCGAGGGGACCTGGCCTGTAGAATGCAGAGGAAACATGTCCCTGTTCTCTAGAAACGAACCTGCTGTGATTAGTTTCAAAAGCTGTTTCTCAGTGTGACAAACCTCTACGAGAAATTCCTAGAAGAATTCTACTACCTTTTAGAATCAGAAAATAATTAAAAAAACTCCCAACAGCTACAGATGATGCCAAAACCCCAATTCTGTGGCCTGATCATGCATCAAAAGCACAACCTAAAATTCTTACGTAAAGACAAAAACTTCTTAACATCCATCGTTAAAACACATTTATTGGATTCTAGGTATTAAGCACAAATCATCTAGCCACTACAGCTCAGGAGTACAGACACAACAGGTATGTTGTGACGTAGACCGAAAGCCGCACGAAGGAAACGAGTGATTTCTGCTGGGTGTGCAGTTTCCTGCTTCCTCTGCCGCAGTAAGTACTATTCACTCTGATTACAGTCCTAGACGCACAAACCCTCCTCCGAACATTAAGACTGCCCAACTTACTTGGTATTTCAGGAGTCACCTGGTACTTTTTGGACACCTAGCATCTGCTGTAAAAGACCAGACAGACCAGTTTTGTAAATCCTCAGACTACTTACAGACTGAGGTGGTTGTTGTGTATCTGCCAGTTTTCAGAAGTCACTGGGTGATTCTGAAAATCATGGGAAACTAGGTTATCCTCCTTTAAGCAAGGGATGAGTCTCTCTCTGCACAAAGAGAACAGATGTGCCAAGATGATAAATACGAAATAGGTGGGTAAAAGTTCTAACGAGGAAAACTACTTCCATTGCAGCAACAGTGCAGTTCTCCTCCTCCGTGTTAGCCTGGGGTCTAAAGAAACGGGAGGCACTAGAGAGGCGTATTTACACCTGTGCTAGATACAGTCACCGTTCATTCCAATTTTTAGCCAAAACAATCTCAACTTCAATTCACATGACATTTGTGTAACAAATCAATTACAATTTTTTTCTTTTCAGAACATTGAGTTGTACTGAGTTGAGTTCCCTGGAAGAAATGGGAAAAGGAGTAATTCTCAGATGTCTACTTGGGTGACAATGTCTAATGCCAAGGGTGCGTGGAGCTGATTCTTCACCTCCTTCCACCGTTCGTACATATCATAGTAATTAAACAGACACAGTATTATAAAACTGTACGTAGTTCTACTGGCAGTCAGGCTACTGGTAAATGACAGATACTTGCAATTTCTTTGTATTATAGTACAGTTTTTAATTTGGGCTTTAGTTATCTAAGAAAAGTTGCTGAGTGACTTTTTTTCTAGAAAGCATTTTCAAAATCAAACACAAACCCAGATTCTAGCATGGAATACGAGTGGGACTTTTGATATCACGTCAGTCAGAGCTTGTCGAGGAAAGCTTGTGAAGGACCAAAGAAAAGCCTGCAGGGTTTTTTAGAGCAGATGACAAAAGTCATGTGAAGGCTCACCCTGTGAACACTGCAAGCCACAGCATACAAAACAGCTAGGAGGAATAGAGGTGTGTTCTTTGGGCTGCATCCCTGTCTTTGAGGTGAGCATTCAGCTTGCTCTGTTTCATACACCTCTGTACAGTCAAATTGCCAACACTTAAGAACTGGAAAAAAACCAGCTTTGGACATGCTCACTCACACCTTGTTTAGACATTTGCACTTTTAAAGCAACCATAAAATAGAGTCAGCATCCTGCCATACCACGATGTTAGTATTTCACACCTGCCTGCACAGACTTTGTTCGTTTGGAGCTTTAGAACCCGTTCCAAGTTCAAGACAAATAATTAGCTGCTAGCTCAGTTTTACATATAGGCACATATATGAATATGTGTACTCCAAAAACTTGACACAGGACTTTCACCTCTGTATCCTGAACAAAGCTTTACGGAGCTTCTATACACATCGGAGTTACGTAGTACAACTGACAACACCACCGATCAGTTCAGAGAGGTCTAAGGATTCTGCTGTAAATACACCGTTAACTGAGAGATGGGGTCAGGAAACAGGCCTCAAGCATCCTCTGGGATCTACAAATTATTATTTCTGAAGCATGGTTTCGTCCTCTGGCATAGGCGTCTTTTGCTTGCTTTCGCAGAAACCAACTCTCATCAAGTCAGATACTAAACTAAAGATTCTCTAATTTGACGTCATTAGTAAAGATGAAGATGCATTAAACTCATTTGAATTTTTCAGCAATGCTGAGAAACTGAGCCCTTCCACGAGTTGTCATAATAAACAAAACCACCTGATTTTCATGGAGAAAAAAGAAAGAAGGAAGGAAACGGCAATGAAGAATAGTTTCATCTCTAACAAAATTGGTGATTCCTCCTCTGTATTGTCTTTTACATTAGACTTGGATTAACTTCTCTCATTGTAATTCCATTTAACATGCCATTTGAACTTGGTTTAGAGCTGATGTGCAATAGCTTGAAAACAGAACTGCACAATTTTTGCTCACTTCCAAAATTAATTTTCCCAGGTAAATCAGTTTTAAGGAGTTGATACTTGGCTGTACATTTCTGTGAATAAAAATCTTTTAAATGCACTTAAATAAGTTCATTAAATAAAGAGACTTTAGAAAGAACTTTGTTGAACTTCGTATGACTTGAGCCCAAGTCTGAATTCAACCCATGGAAGAAAAACTGAGAAAACGAGGCCAGGGGAATTTAAAGATATTAAAGTAAATAGATAATACTAAATAGAAATCGTGGCTCAATAGCGACAATATAGTTTCATTATGTAGAAATCTAACAACAGTTTTATTTTATAATTTCTGACACGAAAGCAATGAATATCTTGGTCAGTCCTCTACTCCTGTTGCAAATAAAATGTAAGTGATAACACAGTTCTGCATAATTACAGTATTTCTGATAAACCCTGATATTAAGCCGTAACAGCACGACTTACTTGCACTGAAAGGATAAAAACAAAACAAAACAAAATTTTAGAAGAATATACAAAAACTACATCTGAAATTTGGAGTCAATAAATAGAGACAATAACTGGAAAGAATAACATCCACGCCAAACCACACATCAGTCACGTGTGGCACCTTCCTTTGTCACTAGTAATATGTTGCTGACACAAAGTTTAAGACAGAGACCTATACTAGGCAATACATATATTAGGGCTGTTGGCGGATAGTGTAGAAGACCAAGCAGAGTTTAGGTCCCTTCAACATTTCAACATTATTTCTTTGAATAAAAAGGTAGAGGATTCCCACTAGAAAATGCAAAGGTGTGGCAGGGCTGGTCTTAAAAGCCTGGGAGCTCTGTGATCACGACAGGTTCTAAGACTAGCAGAAGAAAATAAAGACCGTGAGAAAGGCCATGTGTGGCCAAAAATCAGTCTAATACTAAAAAATTTCTATTCACCTATATGAAGGGACTATGCAAAGTTGTTTTTTGTTTTTATTGACTTCTGGGGGTGGGGAACTGGAGGGTGTTTAGGACTTGATAGTTTTTGCTTTGGGAATCTCTCAGATCTATTCATTCAGATTCTTGGCAGAGAGTGACTGTCATGGGAAATAAACACGCTTTTGTTCCACAGTGGGTCACAGCACAAGATGAGAAAGATTTGCAGTAGGTCATATAGTCTACAAGACTTATTTGTATCATTAAAATTAATCATGCACATTAAAGATTACAAATTGAAAATCCTGCTCTTCCTCCGAGAGCCTAGACACAGAACAGCTGGCAAAAACTTAAAAAAAATCTTTTAAACATTTTCTACAATGGTGACATCTGAAAACTAACAGCTTGGAATTTATGCCCTTTGCTTGAGAAAAGCAAACTTGATTGATCAAATTACAAATATCACTACCGACATGGAAGACAAGACATGCCCCACACATCTTAGTAGTTCCAGCGTGGATTAAAACCAGAATAAAAAAGTTTTCTGGTTTTGCCTTTCTCAGGCAGAAAAAAAAAGTCCAACTTTTTGTCCCCAGTAGCTGGGGGATATGCTCCAAAGGCTGACAAAGCCAGAAGGCAATCAGCACCCCAGACTAGTTGCTGGCCAGCAGGAGCAGCATCCTGCCTCAGAAGTCCAGCGTGTCTGAGGCAGCTGTGGCACATATCGTGCGCTAGGAATACTGCAGCGGGCGCGCCTCCTCACCGAGGGGCGCGCCTC
>NW_010415987.1:24460-61780 GCF_000710305.1 Buceros rhinoceros silvestris | reverse complement strand
CCCCGAGCCCCGGTGGAAGGGGAGCCCGCCTCGCTGAGTTAGCCGCGCGGTGCCAAGTGCCCTGCCATGGCCACGCCGCCCTGCCGCCGAGCAGTTTAGGTTCCCGAAATGGTCCCTTGGGGTTTTTCAAATCGAGTCTGATACACACAGGGCGTAGATCGATCCCGGGGGGCTGCTCCTCCTTCCCGCCAGCTCCAGCATGCCATCCAAAGAGTGCTGGTCAGGGCACAAAGCGAACAGGTCTGCGGTGCACAACTCGAAGCAGGAGAGCCGTCAGCAAGATTTATTGATAGCGGCCTTGGGGATGAAACTGGGTACTCGGAAGTCATCTGTGACAATCTGGCAACCTCTGAAACTCTTTGCTTATTCACAGTTGACATCACTTGTCAGAAGAGCAACTCTGAAAGAAAATGAACATATTCCAAAATACGAGAAGATCCATAACTTCAAGGTAAGAAATTATGCTCCTTATTTCTTTTTAAGGCACAGGGGCTATAGTTCGTATAGTGAAACAGGTCCGGTACTGCAAGGAAATAATGTATATCTACATATATGCAGACTGTTACTTTCAGGGAACTGAAATATTTCAATTAAATCTCATTGCTGATTAAATCAATTAGACATCTTTAGAGCATATCAGCAGAAGAACGAGGATGTTGTTGTTGACTGCTTGTGTGCATGGATTTGTTTCAATAATATTTTCCCTATCTAGGTTCCCTCTTTTCCCTTGAATTGTTCTATACCGAGAGCAATGCTAAAGGTGAAAAACGGCAGCAAAGTTTTCTTTCAATTCAAATGAATGTCATTCCGTCTTACTTACGATGATGCTGAAAAATCTTTTAGATCTGTGGTTAGAGGATTAAACTGATCTTATCTCAGTTTGTTGCTGGTAAATAGCTTTGGAGGTAAGAAGCATGTTCTACTGCATCTGGATTGAGCAGATGGTCGGCATTTCCCATAGTTTGTGGTTTTTCTCTTGTGCTAATGAATTGAGTGTGTTGAAAGCAGCACGGCTTGTGCCACAGGGCTGTTGGAGCTGCTGGCGTTAGCAACTACCTTTTGTTTTAATAAAATTTACTTAGTCTTCTATGTGGTTTCTAATTACTGTTTTAATTATTTTAAATAAATAATGCTCTTTGGTAAGAGAGACAGATGTCAATACAACATATGTGTGTTTTGTGTCTGTATCTGTAATAGTGTCCAGTTAAGGATTTAGTAATTTAACCTTTTGGTGGTCAAATGCATTCCATAATATTGTCTTTATTTGTAAGTGAATTGATGTTATACTGTAGGTGAGAGTGCAAACCCCATACATGGTACCTGAAGCCCAGATTTTATCTTTAATGTGTGGGGGTTTTCCCCCATGTAGCTTTTGCTTTTATTTATTTTAGGAGAAGGGCAAGTTATTAATATAATACAGGTATCTGGTGATATAAGCATCTGTTAATTGTCTCTTATTTTCAGGTTTGATTTCCAACACATGCATGTGCGTGTGTAAATGTACAGATGCGTGGACATATGTATTTACCTATCATCCACCTGATTTTATTTAAACCACTTTCTGACTTTTGAGTTCAGATAATCTCCAAAACTGGAAACTTTTTATGATCAAGATGTTTTGTTTGACTAAAGTTAAAGCACAGATTTTAAAACCAGGTACAAAATGTTATATAAAACAGTGTTTAATATGAATGCTTGGCATAAAATAATCCTGCTGTCTGTCAGGTAAATGGAGAATATTTTTTCACAGACTCCTGAGGTGTCCTAGCAATCCAAAATGTCTTGCAACTTTCATTTGTTCCTTAGAGTCTGAAGCTAATTCTTGTGGGTGCCAGCAGATACTGATTTTCCATGTACTACAGCATATGTAGGATAATACGTATTTAATTCTGCACACATCTGTGTTCCTTAGTTGCTTTCCTTTAACAGCCTGAAACACATCTGTTCTGCAAATAATAACCTGATTTTCATTTGTTTGGGTGTGTTTATTTGTTTTTCTTCCAAAAACTGTTTCTGGAAGGTTTGGAAGCTGCAAGTTTTCCACTCTTTTTTCAAAAACAAACTTTGTGTCTGATCCAAGGTCATAGCTGCAGCATGAACTTCCCAGGCAGATTGCTGCCTTTATAGTAGCTGTACTGTAGTTCCTTTATACATATAGCTGCAGGAAAATATACATTGAGAACTCTTTTCTCAAGTCAGTGAAATGGGGTCCCCTTACACAGATAATTTTTGCTGTAAAAAAGCAGAAGGGAACAAACCCCTTAACCCGTAAAGTGTCTGCAGCAGCTAACCTACCCGCTGAAGGAATGCTGCTGGCATTCATGAGCTCTACATGTGGCCACTGCACCATTTTAAAAAAATAACTCTACACCCTTCATAATTATTGCATGTTGGATCTGAAATGAATGGCCATCGTTAGCTCCTGCACTTCTGACCTTTATCATTCCTCGCATCTGTCCGTTTTTTTCTTCTTACGTGCATAGACATCCTCATTTAAAATGTCTGCAAAAGTCTCCTAGGTTGCCTGCCAAGCAGCAGATGTGCCACCCGTGTGAGAAGGAAGGATGTGTCAGGCCCAGAGTCTTGAACCTAGATTTTTGAAACAAAACAAGAAAAAACAATGCAGAAATTAAATAAATTTGTATAGCTCAGCTAACCAACAGTGACTGCTGTCCCCAGAGGCTCCACCAGCAAAAAAGAGGACGCATGCTGCTGTGTACCTCTGCAGCTGGTCTTCTCTTCATTATACAGGTTTGAGGCAACAGATAGGGACCCCGAACCCTTTCCCAGCTGCTTTTTTGATCAGTCACTTCACTAGTCACAGAAATGAAGAGGTCTCAGAAGTCCTTTTATACTGGAAATGCTGTAAGCCCCTAGCAGAGGGAGAAGAAGTGGGGAATCACTAACGCACAACAACTAGCGCTGTTGTCTTGGAGAAGGGAAGAAGACAGCAGTAAGCAGTAGCTGCTCCAGAGGCAGTGGAGTTAGCAAATGCCTGAGAGGCTTGGCCACAAATTAGGAGACCTCAACTCGCCCCTCCACCTCTGCACCTCCTGTCCCTGTGGCATGGGAGGTGGGGATGCAGGTAGAGTTTGAACCCTCAGACTCTGTTGCCTCCAACAAAGCTCAGGTAGAGGAACATGGTGGCAGAGGAGCTGTGTAGTGATGGTCCTCACAGGAGAGCAGGTGCCTAGGGAAAAGATGAACACAAAAGCTGCTTTTAACTCTTAAATTGTCAAGAGTCTCCTGAATAAATCCATTAATCTACCTTTTGCTCCAAGGGTTGTTTGAAAGAGGAATGTAAAGACAGTTCTGCTAGGAGTGCTGACACAGCCAGAGTTTTGAAAGGTTTTAATCCTATTTAAATCTGCTGGAATTTGACTTGTCTCCTGCCCGAAGTGAGCAGGCTGGCTACAGGGTGACAGGGAGCTCTGTGAGCAGAGCTGGCTGGTAAGCATCTCTTCCATGTCCATAACATTCTCCTGACTGAGAGGCCTGGTCTCTCTTAAATTAATCTCCATAAGTAAAGAAAGAGATGATAATTTATAAATGTCAGATTTGACAGAGGTTTTTATGCCTGTTCCTCAGAATGAGAGCTAGGTACTAAAATTTTTTTTGTTTTTTAGGCGTATTAGGGCTTTTTCTAATTTATAAAAAGTTTTCAATTAATATTTCTGTGTTCTCCTTTATAAATCAAATATTAATTTTCTATTCATTCAGATATATTAGCTGAAAGACCTCTGCGTTGTTTGACACAGCATTTTATTTATCTCTAATTGAATAATGGGACTTGAAGGTGAGCTAGGACTGTGAGTGTGTGACTTGATTGGGCCTGTCTATTTGCATGTTTGATTCCTTTTGCTTTGTCTGTATACTCCTCGAAATCCAGCGCATTGAATGAGATCTCTTGTTAAATTAATCATTAGACCAAATCAGGACAGTCACTTCACCATCCTCAAAATTTCAGCCCCACCTTCCTTCACAGAAAGGCTTTTCCTCTCCTTCAGGTTCTTAGCCACTATGGGAAGAAATCTTCCCACACTCTCTGGTACGCATGTATCTGTGTGGACATGTGTGCACGTGTGGTGGATATCAAGTTCATTCTTCCACCCAGTGCAGATTAGCAATAGCATCTTCTATTTGGAATCACTGACAGATGTGTGGGGTGCTCTTTGAAGTGCTGACAAGGAGCATAGCTGAAGCCAGTGGTGTTATTTTCTTACAAAAAGAAGCTTTATCGTAGGGGAAAGTTCTGTAACGTTTCATAGAAGTGTAACAGAGTAGATTTATACCTAATCGTTCCCATTAATTTATTCTGCAGCAATAAGAATGCTTTTTTCTGTTCCTTATAAATCTTCTATTAGCTTATCTTGGCCCCAAAGTGCAGCAGCTGTGATAGCTTGTAAATTAAAATACAATTTCTTAGCCAGCTGATATCTGATCCATTCAATAGTTTTAAGGGGAGAAGGCACCTCCTGTGCAGGCAGTTGAAGGAGTAGCTTCAGACAGGAGGAACCTCGAATTGGAGGGGAAGAGGGGCCTGTGGCAACGTGCCATGTGGATTGAAACATTCTGGGTTGGTTATTGAGAGGAGGACCCTGGGGGAGCTCTGGGTTGGGATGTGTGATGTGGGCTTTAGGCCAAAGGACTTACACAGCAGGGGAATCTGAGCTGGTTTTAAGGTTACCCCGTCTCTTCTGTCTCTGACGAGGCAGTGTTTGTTAGGGTACTAAACACACTAAACAAGGATTCCCCTTGCTCAGTCCTCCGGACTTCCCCTCTTTGCACCTCCTCATCTCTCCATCTCCCTGCTACACCCCCTAGTTTTTTGCTGTTGAGAAAAAAAAAAAAGAGAGAGAGAGAAATCCCTAATGAGTATCTTCTGCCCTGAGTCCATCCCTACCTGACATGAAACATCTTCAGCACCTCCTCCCCACCTGGTGCCATGCTTTGCATGTGGGCACTCTACTGACCTCACTCCTTTGCCTGCTGTTTGTGTGGGGCTGGAGAAAACAGTAAAATTATGCTTGACAGTGGCAAGGAGGGTAGTCACGGAGGGGAAGCATTAGCTGGGAGTTACGGGATGATAGCTTAAAAAGAAAAGAGAAAATTTGAGATTAACAGCATGAAATCTCCTGGGGAGTGAAACTTGTTAGTCAGTACAATAACCTCCCTTTCACTTGGAAAATTTAAAATAAGCCTGGACAAAACACCTTAAAGGTCTTTACTCCCCTCCAGCTTGTGTGACTCATGGGCCCTCGGGAATTTTTAGCTCCCTTGACTGGTTATAGATATTGCTTCAGACACCTCTGGCTCCTGATGACTTGAGCTGGCAGAACACTCTGCAGGTGTTTTGTAACTGCCAATAGTCTAAGGCATAAAACCTCTCTTCTAACTAGATTACTGCTGCGGTGCTTCACTGAAGCAAGAAGGTGTCCATGCCTGTCAGAGCTGGACTGAAATCTGTGTTTCCATGCATCATTTTCCCTGGAATATTGCCTCATTTCTCTTTTGCTCTTCACTAAATAGATATGCCGCCAGCAGACTATTTTTTGCTACCTTTCTGTGCAGTATTTGGTACGGTCATGCAGTTTCTTAGTCACTATCTTACTAATGCCTGAGACAGCACAGTCAATTAACTGTAAGAAATAACAGTGGCAAGCCTGCTTGGTAATTTGGTGAACGTTCAGAACATAATTCCCTTTCAAGCCAACACTCTCCGGAGAGGAGAGGTGTTCTTCCACAGTTGCTTAAGCCAAGTCAGCAGGGATGCTGATGAGTCTTGTTTAAGATTCCTCATCTTCCTCCTCGACTGAAGTAACATCCTGGCTTTCTCTTTGAGGATGACCCATTAGAAAGGCCCAAAGGGCAGCTCCAGAACAGCAACAAGGTGCTTTTCCAGAAATAACTGGGGGTAGAATATAGCATTAAATGTGCACAAAAAGTGAAGACTCGGGTGAGGACCAGTCTCTACTGGAAAGGCTTTGCCAGTATAGACAGACTCAAGCATCCTTCAGATGGAGAGACTGGTGATTGTAACAAGAGTTACTCTGCCAGTGAAATTTGTACTACTTCTTTGAAACAAATAGGCTAACCTGGCCCAGATTTTACCAGTGTAATTTCATGTGTGCTAGGTACTTTGCTAGTATAAAAAGTCATAGCAGTTTGCCTCTGTGCCAATCTGATTATTCTAACAAGAGCTGCTCAGCAAAGCCATGCCTAAACACTGGGAAACAACGAGATGGAAAGTGCAGAAGAAATGCTGTGAGAAGGCCAGAAACTATAACAAACTCTTGCTATATTAAGCAGAGCCATTTTTCTGTGACTTGTAACATGAACTCATTTCTATTTGTGATCTGAAAACTGGGGCAGGTGCTGATTTGGGGTAAATGGGTCTAGCTCCGCTGAAAAGAGGACACTGATTTTTTTGTTAGGTATGGACCTGGTGCTGAACATATTTTCAAAACATCTTTAAGTGAGTCACTGCTCTCAAATGAATATTCAGAAAGAGAGCTGGGTGCCTGTAGCACCGTCCCCAGGGAGAGTCTTTCTCTGCACATTCTCACAGATAAGAAAACCTCAGGAAATTGGATGTTTCTTTTAGACCTCTAGTACTTGAAGGGAGAAAAAAATTTCAAATGTTGCAAAAATATCTGGAGAACAAAACGGGGGGAAACAACTTCCTCAAAACTTCTGAGAAGATCTCATCAGCTCTGTGTTGTGGCGTCTGAAACTCTTAGAGGATTATAACATAGTTCAAGCCAGAAAAGCTTTCAGGCACTGATGGATTTTAGTCTCCTAGGGTATTTATTTAATGTTACTTTTACTTTTTTGGAAAAGTCAGGGTTTTTCCAAAGTAGATTCCAAATAGCACAATATTCTTTTACCCTTTCTGGTTTACTAGTGGTAGCCCCTAAATTCAAGCTTTGCCTTTTTTTTTTTTTTTTTTTTTTTTTTTTTTTTTTTTTTTTTTTTTTTTTTTAAAAAAAAAGCCTTCTTTCTAAATCCTTAATTTATTGAAGCTGTAATTCCTTCCCATCACACCAGTAGTTCTGTAGTCCCCAGATGTGGATATTCTGAGTCTTCCATGTGGACAGACCCAAGAATGGACCAGCTCATGTCTGTGGTGAAGCTTAGAAATGCTCTGCTGGAAGGAGTGGGAGTTTGCCTCAAGGACCACATAGAGCACGTCATGCTACCTCAGCATCAACAACTTTTCCTCCAAATTAGCCTTAGCATCATTGCAACAGTGTTTCTTTAGGCATCTCTTAGGGTTTTCGAGTCTATTTACATTGTTACATATAGCATGTATAGTATGTATATATACAATTTTAATTCTAAGGATTTTATTCAATTTTCACCTCTAGTTTCAGAATTTTTTGCATGGACACAGGCATCAAGTAACTTGGACCTGGAGTAAAATGGACAATGTTCCAGTTTCTAGATACCAATTTAAAAAAACTCTGCTATTCCATTCTGAAAGAAAGGTGGCCATTTTCCTTGAATTTTCAAGGAAAATTAGCCAACAACAGGCTACTCTCCATATTTTTGCCTTGGCTTTCACAGAGTGTGACCTAACCACAATTTCCAGTTATTCTGCTGACATGATGAGCACAAAGCAGGACATAAACAAGACATGACAGCGCTTCTGGCTCCAAGTGGGTGAGGCCCTGGGGGAAGGTTTGCCTGCTCCACCCTGGTGTCACTGTACCCACTGGCAATAACAATGCTATTTATACTCCACGCTCTGAACCATGCAGTGTTCAGCTAGCATCTCCCCTCTCAAGAGCTGCTGGAGAAAGTCATTTGGGTGGTCCCAGACTGGCTCTCCACGTTAACACCCCAGCTGGTCTAGGCAAAGTTGGCTCTTCTTTTGGAAAAGGTATGTTCCAATGGTCTCAGTCACTGTCATTTCTGTTACAACTTGGCATTAAAGCCATTATCTTGCAGATATGACTGTGCCACATGGGTTGTCATGGCAGTCTTCTAACCTCTCAGATTACTCCTCAACAGCAATGTTTGCCTCGCAGAAGGAGTATCATGTGCTGGAATATTGGGAGTGCTTGAGATCCCTCTTTTAGAGACACTATCTAATCATTGTAATATATGCAATGGTTAAACTGAAGCATTGCCCAAACTGATAGTTGAGTCAATTTACTTTCTCACCAATATCTCTCCGTACCCCTCACATCCAGGCAATCTCTGCCTGAACAGGGTTGGGTGAAGAGGGCGTGCCTGTGGGTGCCAGCATGGTTATGCTTAGTGCATGATAAAATCAACTGTAACAGCAAAGTTCATCACTTTAATTGAGACTTATGCTGTCTCCCATTTCTGATTAAAAGCTTGATTGACTCCCAACAGGCAAAATTCAGTTGGTGGAACTGCCAATCTGCTAGGCCCACTGAGCTGACAGCCTTCATCAGCCTTCATCCTGTCATCCTGAGGAATTCGTTTGAAGGACAGTATAGCCAGCAGAACTGTACCTTTGGAGCGTTGTGTCATACAGAAGCTGGATGTGTGCCATTTATTCAGTCCCTAGTCAGCTTGGGTTCCTCCCTGAGCACCGACAAGACTTCTACTGCAGACTATAGGTCTCCGGTAGCCCGAGAGGGTAGATTGGCAATGGTTTTTTCCATCCTTTTTCAAGTCAGTGTATGTCATCCCAACACAGGTGGTAGTGTCTGGATTTTACAAACCCCATTATTCGCACCATCAGTTCAGTGTGGAGAGCCATGGAAGAAACTACGCTGCACTGTATGGAACAGGGGTTCTGATGGAGCAGGCGTTCAGGGAGACCATGGCAGCAGCCTCTGAACAGTGGAAGCTTTTTTGTACCCTGTCACAAAGACTTGTTTTCTATGTTTGGTGTTGCTTCTGCATATCCATAGTCTATGAGATCCAGCCTTGCTTTCTCTTCAGGAGTGGCTTTACTAAATCCCTGTCAATCCATCGTATTCTTTCACATCAGGTTTGCACAGAACTTTGCTGATATTTCCATATTCTCTTCCTCCCTGCCTTGACAAGTGATATAACGTAAATCTCCCGGTTATGAATACTGATTATCTGCTGGCTCATTCTTGGTTTTCAGATAGCAATCAAGGCTAGCCGAACAACTGTCTAGTAAAAATCAAAAATTGTAAAAAATAAGTGGTGTTATGAAGTAACTGACTTCAACAGTGACCTTTATAGAGCCGGAGAAGCAATGGTGGGAGATCTGCTTGAGGAGTTCACAGCTTGTGGTATAATCTGTTGTCAGAGCCACCGCATCATTTTGCATTTGGTTCTCCTGAAACTTAGTCTCTTTTTCCAAGAAATATTTTAATTAAGGGCAAAACAAAAATAAATTAAATTCTGTTACACTTAGTAATCATAAGAGTTAAGCTGTTTTTCCCTGTGTATAGGAAAATGCCTTTCAAGCCTAAGGAAAAAACTGTCCCGTGTAAGATCATGGTGTTTAAATGTTTATTGTACCTTGCCAATGTTGCAGGAGTTCAAAATAGAAATGTGTAGGTGTCAGCCCCACATGAGGCTCTCCTCTTACATCAAACTTGCAGGACAGCTTAGTATTAGGATTTTTTTCTAGTTTTTTGAAGCATGTATTTTCCTTTAAAATTATCTAGATTTTTCTTTTAAATTGAGTATTTCCCCTGGAATTTTACAAGTTAAGATTAAAACCAGTCTATTCTGTTCTGCTCACCAATTTTTCACATTCTTAAAAAATCACTCACAGATGAAGCCTTATGGAAAGAGAGAGAAAAAGATTTTGGGGGCGGGAGTGAGAATGGAAGGGTTGGGAGATATAAAGCCACAGTTGGCAATCCTGCTCTCTCACATTTTATAGGACAGTACAATCTGCATATGGCAGATGCTCTTTTCATAAGGAGAAAGAAGCCCCTTGTAATTTAAGTCAGGATCTCTGGGACTCTGCTGGGTGTGTTTTTAGAAATTTTTCTGGAAAGCATGTTTTAGTTTTGAAAACAAGCAAGTTGTGTGGCAGATTTTTAGAATGGGGAATTAAATATAAAAATCAGAATGCTATATTAAACAGTGTCATGTAATAAATGCAGTATTGTTTGCAGGTGCTGGCTCTTGAACTAGCAAAGGGATGCAAACGTGTTTCTTTTCAGCATACTGCCAGACCCCACTCTGCAGGGTAAAAACAGGATTTAGAGGCTATTCTGACCTCAGAAGTAAATTTTTTCTCTATTTTTCTGGCATCACTTAAGGTGTCTGATTTCATTTCCAGAGACAGCATGTATTCAGACCATCACAGGGTTAGACATCCAGTTCCACTCCCTGGTAGTGGCAAGATTAACAGTCCAGCACCGCTGAGCTCTGGGTAAAGAGAGCACCACTTAGAAACTCCAAAGGAGGCTTCAAAACTGATCCTGCGGGGTTGTGTGCATGGGGGATGGAAGGGCGTTATGGCCTTTGGGCCTCCTGCTAATTAACGCCACAGAACCTCCCTATTGCATGTCAGAGTAAGGATGAAGCTAGGCAGACTATTAGGGAACACAGGAAAACCTACCACCTTTTAATTGGTTTTGCGTTTGCAACCAGAATAATGGATAAGAAAGAGCAATTTGGATGGGGCAGTGTAAAGCTGAACAGGCTCTGGATAAATCTTCTAACAGAGAAGTTAATTTCTTAACTGATGATATGGAAAGGCATTTCAGTATTTGGATGAAGCCTGGATGCATGGAATGAGAGAACAGGGCTAATAATGCTGAGACAATGATCCTGAAGGGCAAAGTCAGTCTTGGTCCTGTGAAGGGTGACCAATACATGCAGCGTTGGTAGGAAAGTGGAAAGTCTGTTTTGCCCTTGTCATTTTAAAGTTGATGATGAGTCATGTAAACTTCTCTGAGGGGTGAACTGAGAGTCAGCACAATGTCAGGGGAACTGGCTGTAGTAGAGGGTAATTTTTTTTTTTTAATCTTGGTGAATAATAGTTATTAGAAACATAAGAGAAATTGTGCTCATAAAAAAAATAATAAAAATAAAAATGAAGGGAGGCAAAAGGCTGGAGTGGCAGATTTGGGATGTGGTAGACCCTGCAGAAGAATTCCTAGGGAAAGTCAGGAGGAGGTGGAAGCCTGCAGACCATAATGGGGAGCAAGATGTCAAGAAGGACAGATGTTCACTGTTAAAGCAACAGCCAGACAGAGATTGGGCACTTGAAGTTTGGTGGAACAGCCCTGGAGAGGCCACGATAGGACCTCAGCACCCAGGGAAAGCATTAGAAATACTTCAGTGAATTTGATGAATTGAAATCAGGAAGCAGAGAGACACAGGATGGTATCATTCTTTTTATTTAGCAAGAAACATAATACATCAGAATTTGTTCTTGTTCTGCCTAAAGAAAGAAGTTAAAATGTCAGCATTTCAAGGAACAAGACAAAATTCCCCCTCCTTTACAGTCAGAAAGAGGAAAAAAAAATTCCCTTACCAAACGGAAGAGAATTCTGAAAAAAAGATTAATTTTTGCTCAAACTTTCGAACTGTCAGTTTTGTTTCAATTTTCCTCAATAGGAATTTTGAGAAATATTTTAAATAAGTGTTATATGGGGGGAATGTTCCTTTGACCAAAAAAAACCAGGTGGTGACTGAAAGGAAGCTTACACACACACCGAAAAAGTTCTGTTCTGTTAGTTCTGCAGGCATTAAAGCTTGAGGATATTAGAATGTATTTATTCTGGGAAGGGAACACTGCCAAAGACCTGGAAAAAAACCCACAAGACTAAGAAAGAAAGCCAAGAGGATGTGGGTAGTGCAGGTGGGTAATGGAGAAGAAGGTGCAAAAAATCTTTGTGGTGAGAGAAAAAAAGAAAATGGAGATTACAGCTGCTGACAGCCTTGTCATCATTTGCTTTGTAGAAGTCATCTGGAGCTTCAGGGAGAAGGGGGCTCGTGGAGCACACTGCATCTTCAAAAGACAGGTGGAAGTGGGTGCAGACAGCAGCCTACACGGCTGGGGGTAGGTAGCCAGTGCCAGCACTGGGAAAACATGGTGCTTTGCACCATTACGCTTCCTCCAGAGATGCTCAGCAGCATAGGGCTAGAGGCAATTAAGCCTAGCTTAGCACAGACATACATGTCACTTGGTGAATTCAGGAGTAGCCTTCCAGGCTAGCACAGCGATCTACCTTACTGCTGCTTCACGGGCAGCAGATGCCCAGGAGGCTGCACACCTTCCTGTAGCCAAAGCCGAAACGTGGTCTGAATTGCTGGGTGCTGCTCTGGGTCGTCACTCGTCCAAGGTAATTGTCACCTGGGATCCAGCTGCTACTCACGTTAGCAGCACAGGGGATGCTCACCACTTCGCGTTTTGGTATTCATAACCAGAGCTCTGGGTGGATGTCAGGCACATGCGTTGCCACTAGCTCCTTCTCTCTTCTGCTCCACATTGATCTGACTGAGCAGTGCATGTGCAGGAGGGTACTGCCTGCTCTCATACCCACTCGGAAACTCTGGAGAACCAAGTGACTTAAGCTGAAAGCATTTTTACTACATTTCACTGCAAATTTAATTTCTTTATCATCATCAGTTACTGAATTTTTTTTTTCTTTTTGCAAGCCTGTCTATTCTAAATAGAGGCTCAAAGCCTTTTATGATGCTTAAGGAAGTAATGATTTTTCTCTGTGAAGAATTCTGTGGTTTCCTACAACAGGAACTTTATCAGAATAAAATCAGAAGCAGCTAACAGTGGCTGCAGGATTTTTAGCAAGCATGTGAGCTGGGATTGAAAGCAGCATTGGGTTTTTTTTTTTCTTTGGCTTTGAATTTTTTCCTGGTTCAGTGAATTCTTTTTTTCCGTTTACTAGATTCATTTGGATTTTCAGTATGTGGCATTAGTCTGAAGAGAAATATTTTCCTTTTAGAGTTAAACTGGAGAGCCCCTAAATGCGTTCACAGTATTTCTTTGTAGTACTGGTATTTTTGCCTGGCAGGACTCCCTCCACCTGAGGTGAAATGTTGCAGCCCCCTACACATTTCACACAGTACCTTACGGAGGGGAGGGCAAAGCATTTAAATGGAGAGGCAAACTCTTGCACATTGCTGAAAAGCCTCACCTCATGGCTAAAATCCTGCCCAGTCAGAGGGATGGCTAGAAGCAGGAGAAGGACTGCGACCTGCCATTGCTCCTCTGTTCCACATGGTTTGGGAGCAGACCCCCCAGACCCACTTCTGCTGCTCTGGATGGCTCAGGATGGAGAGCTCCTGTTTCCCATAGATCTGTGAGAGTCTTGGCAATTAAATCCTTCTTACATTTCTTTCTTCCTTTTCTGTGGTGATAAAGGGGAGCTTCCAGCGATTGCATGTGGTGTCTTTGAAGAAGAGGAATTCAGCCTCGTTTGGACACGTTAATACTGATACCTGTGAAACAGCTGAGTCGTGGTCTGTAATTTTCCTTTCTGCTACTGTCTTCCAGGTGCACACGTTCAGGGGCCCGCACTGGTGTGAATACTGCGCCAACTTTATGTGGGGCCTCATTGCTCAGGGAGTAAAATGTGCAGGTAATGTCATTCAGTCTTCTTTTCCTAGGACCGTCCTAATGTCATAACTATTTAATGTGCTGCCTGCTCCACCATAACGCTGGGTGGCAAGGGTCTGATCTGGCTGCTGTTAAAATTGAAGAAGGAGTCGTGTCCACTCTGCTGATGATGGTTTCAGGTATCTGTTTCAGTAACGACACTGCAGTGACGCTGAGCACCTCTCGAGCTCTTACGGAGAGGAAATGATAATAATCATTAATGGATTTTTTTCTTCCGTCGTTTTAGAATGGAGGACAAAATAGATGCATTGTTAGCTTTACTTCTTGTATACTGCCTGTATGTACTGGTAGAGGTGAGATACTGAGCACCTCGATGTACAAGGTGGGCATCAGCAAATTTCCTGTGTGCTGCTGTGAAACAGGCATTCAGGTTGATTTTATTTATAAGCCAGGAGACTCCCAGGGTGCCAAGACCCTAAGTGATGTCTCCTACTTGCAAACTGAAGAGAAAGAAAGAAAAGGGATGGTGTGCAGGGAATGCGTTCTGAAATGTTACAGAAACATTCAGGTGCTGGTAGAAACGTATTACACGCATGGGTGTCACTGCGGGCATTTCTGGGATAAAGCCTCTCTGAAGTAAAACAATTTGACAGTTTTATTGATATGATTTTCCTGAAAAGAAAGGACATTCAACTTTTTTCAAAGGCAAAAAAAAAAAAAGGATCAAAGTGATCAAAATAGTTTACTGTATTTAAAAAGTATTTTATGACATACTAGCAAGAAACTACATTTATAAAAATGGTGCAAAGAAATGTTGATGTATGAAGACCTGTGTATGTTTCCCTGGAAACTGAATTTTCAAGCTAATTTAAGAAAATCTGCTCTGTCTAAAGCTTTCTGAAGTCTTATCTCCAGCAAATAAGAAGGCTTTTTATCACAGAACTGCAAAATAATGTAAAACCTAAAATAATGTATAGCCAAATAGGATTGAAAAATTTTAAAAATCCTTCCCCCGTAATTATTTGAATGCAATATTCTCTTGTTATCGACTCTGCACACTGCATGATGTATTAGGGAGTACAGCTCTCTTTTAAGAAATGATTATGTAAAAATGGTGTTTCCTTTCTCAGTATTTTCCCTCTACCAAGTATTTAGGGTTGCAGCCCCATCCCTCACTTATGAATGAAGATTGTTAGTACTCTTTACTTTTACTTTTTCCTTTTACCCTGATTTTGCACAGGTTGTACAGTGCTAGAGGAGAAAGAGGAAGCCTAATGGTATTCTTGAATTGTTTTCTGATTTAAAGGACTCTTTTTCTGATGACGTGAGCCAGTAACTGGGTCGTTTTCCTTTCTCACTTGAAGCAGATTCCTTAGTTTTGGCATTTAGGAGAAATATCAAGTATTTTTCAGATTTATGTTAAATAACTTTGATCCAGAAAATCAATAAAAATAAGTGGTATGAAGGCTTGCAATGCTGCATGGCATTGTGGAATGAATAAATAATCTTGCTTTTGTAATTAAACCCAAAGTGCTTATGATTTTATACTACCTTTTTTTAAAAAAAAACCCACAACAAAACAAAATCCTGAAGTAGAGCTGATTTTCTGGGTTTATGCAGATTTGTCTAAATTAATGAATTTCCAGAAGCTTCCGAAGTCTGGTTTACTTTCCTCCTCGTGAGGATGGTAATAAATAAGTACTGCATGTCTCCTCTTTCCTCCTTGCAGTGTAGAGGAACATATGTGTATTAGATGACTTCATAGGTTCAGAAACTATAATTAGGGCTTTCTGTCTGGTGTAAGAAGGGTTTCATATTGCTGTTGATAGCTTCCAGTAATTTCTGTGGTGTTATTTATATTTTAAAATCCCACATCGTACAACCGCACTTCTTTGCTGAAGTGTCAGCGAAGCACTGGGGCAGGGGGATGCTAAGGATTTTCAGGCTGTGCTCAAGGTCATTGTGCACAACCAGGCGAGCTGGTGATGTGCAACAACGTCGTCAGCTGGGGTGCGAGGAGGAGCTGGCAAGGAGCAGCGTGGTGGAGAGGCTGCCGAGCAGCATTTCCTTAGCCTGGCAGGTCTGGTTGCTGCAGTGTGTCCTGTGTGTCTTGCTTGGGGTTGAGGAGCAGAAGAGATGGGCTTTCCCAAGGGCATGGGTCCTTGCTCGTCGTCTCCTCGCTGCCAGGCTAGCTTTTAGCTACTGGTCAACCTCAGTGATAGCCAACGGAGAACTAGGGACTTCCCAGGCGATTTTATTCTCAGAAATGTTGTAGAAATCAGCGGGTGGGTAGAGGAGAGGGCCTCCAGGCAGAGCCACGCGGAGGTAGAGACAGCAGGACAGGCTCAGCAGTCTCTGGTCTACCTTGTCTGTGCCTCACCTTCAGCAGTCTCTGCCTGCTCCCGTCAGCTGAGGCTGTACAAGCCATCAGAGCCAGAAGCTGTACAGATGTGGTGATTTTAGAGGAAAGTCAAAGGTGTGTAGATACATATAGTGAGGACCTGCATAACCAGTGCTAACACACTAGTGTGGAATTGCTCAGGCCTGAGTGCCCTAAGTTTGGCTGAATTTACATGGGTCTTAGAGTGCTGGGTTGTTGGGTTTGTTTTGTTGGTTGTTTTTTTAAAGTAATCATTTTGCTTCTGAACTGAGGCTGTTGCTTTTTGGAGTGGGCTTGTACTTCAGAAAAATTACAGCTTTTAGCAGGAGGCAGGCCACTTGCATTCAAGTTGGGTTCAGTGCCACTCCAGGGAAATCCACAAAATCTGTGTGGTGGTCTGTATAATCATTTTATTGAAAATACCTATAAGCAAAACTTCACTGATCATATGTAAATTTATATTTTTTAAAGCATTTGCTTTTTATAGCAAATAGTTGCACATCTCAAGAGGACTCTATTTGCTGTACAGAAGTGATAAGTTTAATGAATACAAATGGATTACTGCATGGGCTACTCTCAACCGTTTTAAATCCTCCTCTCCGCAGAACCACAAAAACATGCAAGAAGCTAAGTGTGGGACAGTCCAAGACTGGACAAGAAAGACAAATGTCGCCCATTTCAGAAAGGAGGAGGAGCTGGAGAAAAAAGTGCAGCTTATTTCTGATAGCTGATAGATCAGTTTATGTTACACAAACTAAGCCAATCCCTTAAAAATAATAAACCAGAACTAATCATTCCTAACAGTACACATGCCGTAGCAACCAGCAAGGATGCCTTAGCAACTTGAACTGCCTTGGCTTTTGCTTTGTTGCAGTCCAGCATGACTGAATGTGTCCCTCTCTGCCAAAATACAGCCTCGAGCGCATTCAGTATTTTGTCAGGTACAGTCCTGTATGATGAATCCCCTGAAGACAGATTCTCCCTGGCTTTTCCTTGCTCGGATTTTATGACAGACAAAGGAGAAGTGTGTCTTTTCCTTCCGTAAAGACAAGAGGTAAATGTAGGCACCATGTTTGCCATCTGAAGGGTGATTATTGTTTGAAGTAAGATGTTGGCTGTCATCTTGACTACAGAGGTTTCGGGATTAATGCAAGCCACCAAACATGGGAAGACTTTCTTGTCTTCCAAATTAAGACTTAGGGTGATGTCCAGGGTTTGGATCCTGCAGAAAATGAATTAGTGAACTTAATCTGACTTCTGCTGGAAGTATATCTAGCAG
The DNA here is from genome assembly GCF_000710305.1 of Buceros rhinoceros silvestris. Lineage (NCBI taxonomy): Eukaryota > Metazoa > Chordata > Aves > Bucerotiformes > Bucerotidae > Buceros > Buceros rhinoceros. Next base: position 44,626 of record NW_010415987.1, on the reverse strand, counting down.
AACAAGAATAATTTCCTTTTCCTTAAATGTTACTCTCTCAAATTTGGTCTTTACTTCATCAACTTCTTTAAAGACAGATTTGCTTCCTTAGAGTGAATCCTTATAATAGGCGTCTGCCCTACTGCCTCAGAGGGTCATGCTTCCAGTTTTTGCATCCTAGCCACAGGCCCTTAAAATTTTTGTGAGATGAAGACTCATCTGTATGCAAAGAATCTGCTTTTTCTCATGGCATGCTCCATCTCCAGTGTGCTTTCATGCAGGCTTTTGCCGTAAGTAGAAATGACTGAAGAAGTGTTTGAAATTATAATGCCACCAGCTTGTGTAAACATTGAAGCTCAGCAGAAGCTAATGAAGACATAAGTGTTTACCCCAGCTCAAAATCCAATGCATGAATTTAAAAAAAATGCATCCTTAGTTACATTCCTCCTACATAAAGCTCTCCTGTGCTCAGAGGCTCATCCCATTACCCAGGATGTGTTCAGGAGAGAAATTATGACAATATCCAAAGAAAATTTGCAGATATGCAGCAGGGAGTTCATTTTGTGAATGATAAAACCATGCAACACCCAGTAGTGTTAGAGAGAGAATAGAGTATGTTCTCAGAGACTAGAGAGTGGTATTTAATGATGCTGTTAGTGTACTACCCAATGCAGACTTGTAGACAAGCAGACTAGTAGACTTGTCAAGCTGCTGCATGTGTCCTGTCCCCTTCCCCAGCCCACCAGAACTGTTGAAGTTACTGTGTAATCTCCTTCCCCTGTTCCCTTTTGTTTGTTGTCTTAATGAATAAGTGATTTAATCAGAATATTTTTTGGAACAGGCTGGTTTAAGAGCATTAATTAGCTCATCTTTAAAAAAAAGATTTTTTTTTTTTAAACTGTATTTCACTGGATGCTTTTGATAGTGCTTTGGGCTGCTCCTTTTAAGACCAGGCAGTACCACCCTCTGAGGCTGTACATGAAACACCATTTCTGCTGCCTTGATAGATTTGCTCTGAACTCTCTCAGCTGCCACCAGCGTAGCAGTTGCCTATCTTTTGCTTTCCTTGGAGTAGGTAACATCTCTCTGAAAAGCTGATAGAAATAATTTGCAGCTGAACTATCGACGGAGGGGGTGGGGGGGAGACGGGCAACAAGCTGCCACTAGCTGAGCCTAAGCAATATTGCTGCCAGCCCAGACCACAGTAAGCCCCAGGAGTTCATCTTCAGGAAAGTTAAAAGTACAGTCTCAAAGCAGGATTGTTTTGTGAATTACTGCTTAAGTGTTTAATTTCCCCATTTCATCTGTTTCCTTCTCCAGCAAATGAGAAACATACAACTGCCCCATTTACTTTGCTGTTTTGTTTTGCTTTGCTATTAAATCCCTTGTGTTGGACAGCTCTATGTTGCTCCGCTGGTGTGTGAGGATGAAGGAAACCACAAAGGAGCCCACCCATCCTCAGGCATTAGTTGTGCAGGCACAGTGCTTGTGCTTTCAGTGCCTGGAAGAACAGCTGATGCTCTTTGTAACAGTAACTCGGCAAAAGGGGAAGGCAAGGTGTGCTCATCATGTTGCCCACTCTTGAGGTATTTTGCATACCTCGGTCATGATAAGCCCCCATTCTGCCCACTCTTGTACCTTAAGAACAAATCCAAACTTCTTCTGAGATGTGCACCCAGATTTTGCTTTTTTTCCCTGACCATGGACAGTCATTCCAAAAGGAGAGCGTGAGCAAAGCAAAACCAAGCCACAGAGGTCTGGGCTGTGGGAAGGGAACGGCTTGGAGAGCAGTCCCTGCCCACATCAGGCAAGTGGTGATGCTGTTGGGGGAGATGCGTGCTGCCTGATGGGCTGTTCCACCTGCTCCGGATCTGCTGGTGTTTCTGCAGGGAATGAGTTCCAGCATTCTGAAGTGTTAATCAGGCAGCAGAAACTTGCCTCAGAGCCGTTCCCATGGGGAAGGTATTCTGGAGCTATACATTCTTGAAACTGTAAGTCCTAAAAGCAGCTCTATCTCTAAGCCCACACAGACCTGGAAGCCTTGAGCAAGCCAGCAGCCCATCAGGAGAGCTGTTGAGGAGGTAGGCAGGTGTTGTGGTAGGAAGCCAGGGAAGATTTTGAACACACTGAGTCTGATCTTTCAAGATTTCCATAAAATCAAACCATCACCACCAAACATGTCCAGCTTTTGGAAGCACAGATGTATATTCTTTTGTTTTGGGATAAGATGGCTTGGCTTGTTCCATGGGCTTTTTTTATTTCATAAGCCCTGATTTTTTCTGTAGGGTTAGGTAATTTTGTTGCCAAGTATCTAGCTGCTCTCTAGAAATTCCTTTCAAAAGACTAGTATACCCTGCAGTGCATGATATAGTAGCATGGATGATAGCACTTGGGGGGGACTATATACATATGTTTGGAATTTTTGCCATGGCGCTGCTTAATACAGTGGATTAGGGCTGGTAGGACTAAGGCTGCTTCCAGATGTGCATTGCACGATAAGTAACACATACAGAAAGGCAGTGTAGCAGCTCCAGTGTTGCCACGAGGAAGAGGGCAGACCTTCATAGCATTCCCCTGCCTTGTTCTTGGAAGCACAAAATGCAGCACGGGGGGGCCAGTAGGATTACTATGTTCACATGCTTGTTTGCACACGCTGCATCCAAGGGACCAGAAAACTTTGCTTCCTCTGGTACAGAAAAGAGCATTAAATTATTAAAGGAAAGCTACTAGTTCATGACTGATTTATGAGAGCAAATTTGTTTCTAACCTTTTCACCCTTGCAAAAGTAATGATGCCAATACTTTGTGCTTGTGAAGAACCCGTCGTCTTTGCGTGTTGGCTTACCAGAGGTGACGGTGTTACCCAATGCTGCGGGTACTGCAGTGGACCTGCCCAAGGCAATGCACAATGCCAGCGCTGCAGTTCCACACTTCCCACCCTCCCACATTTACCATAAAACCTCTGAAGAGTCTTTCAGAACTTTTTGCAGACAATGTAAATCTACCTTTTTGCTCCTAAAGCTGCTCTTCAGAGTGACAAAATGCATAAATTTTCTTTGGGATAATTCAGAAATATAATTAGAGTGATGTATGTACCATACGGTATGGTTCCAGTGGAGCGTGAACAGCAGCCATGTTAGCCTGTAAATCAAAACAAAGGAAATCTAAAAATGACTAAAGTCGAATCAGCAGTATAACAAAAAGCGACAGCTAAGTATATTTTAGTCTCTGCAAATATTTATAATGTGTGTTCATAGAGCAGTATTAATGTACATATATCTTTTGGCTCTGCTCATGCGTTAATATGAACACGTTTTTTGTTCTTTCAGCCCAGTGGACTAACATCAGTATGGGCTGTTTCTGAAACATTACCAAACCTTTTTCTAGGTGTCATAGGAAACTATTGTCAAGCTGGTTTTAAATTTAATACCTCTCATAGGAGAAATGTCACTGCCCACCTGAACTCCTAGATCAATTTGCTATTAAAGGCACAGCAGCTTATCACAGACTTCTAAACCTGTCATCTAAGATTACTTTTTTTTTTCCTAAATTTCCAAACTTCCTATAAACTCTTGAATTTATTACTGCATGTTTTGGTAACATTTGGTGTATTTGAAGGGTGGCCACAGTTTGATAGCACTGTAAAAAAGAATAGTAAATGTGAGTTACAGTTCTAGTCCTGAGAAATCATCTCTGTATGAGGTGAAATTCTGATTAACTGAAGTCAGCAGAAGTTTTGCTATTGACCTGCAAGGGTTCATGACTGCATCTTTTAAATCTGTCCTGTATTATTATAGGATTTATCAGCAGATACAGTGCTTTAGGGGGATTTTTCTCTAGCTCCTCACTAATTTGTATAGCCTGCCAGCCAGCAGGTAAGCTCTGATGAACTTCTGTAAGAAATGGATAAGGCTTCTGGTTACTTTAGATCTGGAGTAAAGCTGCTAATGCCAACTTAGCCGTTCTGGATTTATTTTGATATACCAAAAGTAAATAGACCCTACATTTGAAATGAAATGAATCCTCTTGGTCTTAAGGAACTCAGCCAAGTTTTGAAGCTCATGTGTGAACAAGGCAAGCAGTCCTAAGACTTCACCGTGTGGCAGCACAGAGAGAGGTTCAGGACTCGACTTCCTTGTTCTTTCCTAGTTGATTCTAAAATAATGGGTTTCAAAGCTTTCATGAAGCATCTATAATGAGAACAGAAGACATTTTTATTTAAAAATATGTAATTTGCAGCATAATTTCTGTCTTACAGTACTAAAAAGTAAGCTGAGTATAGTTAGAGCATAAGGGTGGCACATTCCCAGTGCTTCATGGAGAGGAAGACTGACCTCCTGCCATTATGCTTTTTACCTTGTTGGAGTTAGCAAGATGTTATCCTTCATCCTAGTTATCAACTGAACCAGAGACTAGTGGCTGGGACATGGCTGTTCTGCCTTTCATGAAGTATCATTAGATGGGGAGGGGGCCCCACCTGGTAGGAAGTTCAGCACTGGTGAGTTTCAGCTTTGTTGGAAAAACAATTGCTGTGCTGCAAATTCACTGAAACTTCTACAAGTATTTACTGATGTGGAATTGCTAAAGTAAGGTGGTCAACTACGGTTACATAGGAGGCAAAGAGCCTTGATTATTGGAAGGATAGCACAGAGCCCAGGAATGCTGAAAGCAGTGCTCAAGCATGTTCTAACCATTAAGTATCTAAAATATTTCTGTTTTCAGTGTTTCTCAGGAGTGTTTGTAAGCCTTAAGCAGTGGGCTGGTACTTTAATGAAATGCAGAGGAAGAACAAACGAGAGAGGAGAAAAGTTGACATTTGCATTTGTGATTGTTTTTCTGGTATTAATGAGGTCAGATCCAAAGCCCATTTGAATCTATAGGATTAGCTATAATGCCATTATTTTCCGAAGCAAGGTTTTCACATTGAAAACATCTCTGTAAGTTAGGTATTTTAATGAGACTTTATGGTATATAATTATAATGAGGATTGTCTCAGTGAATGTGATAATTCTTTTAAATCAAGTATAAGATACTTGGAAGGATGCTTTTCTTTTTTTGGTATATTTTAGTCTTAATTATCCTTGGATTCCCAGAAACATAACTCTGAGCTATATTGTTGTCTGTATGAACCAGCTAATTTGCACCCAGAATCACTCATGAGTCCTCATGGGTGAGACACAGCCATTCCAGTCATGTAGACATCAGTTTTGACAGATGTACTAGAACATTTCACGCATGTTGGAATTGGTGCTTCTTGCAGCAATTTTAGGAATTCTTTTATAATATTAATATTTGCATCTGTAAATACTATTATTGCAAAGTTGAAGTTTCAAAATGAAGGAGATCAAGAATTAGGTTTTCCTATGTGGTGTTAATTTGCTTTCCTTCTCTCTCTCTCTCTCTCTCTCTCTCTGTGTATGTGTGTGTTAAGATGTTGCCTCTAGTTATTTGACTACTTATTTTTACTCCACAACTTCATCTTTATTCTGAAAGCAAAATGGATGGTACTTGCTTGATAGCATTTATTAAGTATTTTGTCGTCTTCTTGTTAAAAGTGCAGATCTTACTAACGGCACACTGTTCAAACCTTACACCAAAGATGAGTTATTTTTCTTCTGCATTTCCACAAACATTTAATGAATTTGTTTCTGCAAGACCCAGAGGAGGCAAGAACAGCTTCTCTTTTCTGTGTTACTCCGGAAGCACTGAGACACTAAAGGGTTCAGGTCACATGTTTCCAATGCATTTGGGTTCCCTATTTAAAGCACAGAAGGATCTGGTTTTTCAAAATTCAGGCAAAATGTAGCACTGGGAATAGATATTTAAAGTGTAGGTGGAGCTGCCCTTGCCTACACTGGCTGGTGCGCTCAGAGTTTCTTCATTCCACACCCCAGAACCCAGGCAGGGTAAATGCTGTGCATGAAGAAGTTTTGAGGTTGTGTGGTCTTGCACCTTCCAATTTGGGGTCCTAGAGCACGTGGTTAAATGTGGGATTTAAATAAGTACTGGGGTGAAAGCAATTGCTTAGTCTGTTATTGTTTCCTCTCTGTCACTAATGAGTCGGCTGAGCGAACACTGAAGGAACCCGAGTGAAAAAACTGAACTTTGCCACACCTGGCTGGACAGCGGTTGAGCCTGCCACTGCCTGGGGCTCTGGAACAACCAGCCGAGAGCGCAGCTTCTGGGGCAAGCCCAGGAGAGGGCTGTGGGTCAGAGGAAGCCACCAAGTCTGACCAGGGTGGGCCCCCATGGTACCCCCAGTGGTACTGCTTGTTTGCAGGGAGCGGGATATTGCATTGTGTGGCTTTGCCTATGGTGGACTTCACAACACAAAGTCACAGCAAGGTGGGAAATTCAGCATTCGCAGCTCCCTGTCTTGTGCGTTAATTAATTCTTGCAAGGAAGGAGTTGCTCCTGCACAGAAATAGCTAAAGAGAATTGTAATCAGCCATTGCATCTGGATCAGGAGCTGTGCGAGTTTTGACTGATCGAAGGTGACGTGCTGAACTTTAATTGCAACCAGAGATTGGCCGTTTTACAGAGGATCCTAAGTGACAAAGCTGGTTGCTTTACAGGCCTGCTAAATAAACAAAGTGCTTTTAGCAGCAGGCTGCAGCTGACTTGGTGGCAATTAAACTTAGCAATGAATTCTGGGGTTTACTGTTTTGGAAAGAACAAAGTCAAATAATCTGTGGAGCATTAATGAAAATGCAAGTAGTGGCAAAATCAGCTGGACTGAAATATGAAGGGAATCTGTATAGACAGATACCTAGTACTGCAATGGGAGAGGAAAGTACAGTTTTTTCTTCAAGGCATTGATCCCTCAAGCTCCTACATCCCTTAATTCTACAGAAATCCAGGGGACTCCGAATAGCAGCGAGGTACTGAAATGCTTGCAGAACTGGACTCCTGGTATCTACCAGATGCACATCAGAGTGTGGCAAATGCCCTGACTGCAAAGTGCCTACTTTGTTGCTGGTTGCTCTTTCCTCAGGAGCACCCACGAGTCTGCATTGTAAAACACGAGAAGTGGCAGTGGGGCAGCGCAGGAGGCGGCTCGTTACACGGGCCTGATGAACAATTGCGTTGCTCACAGTGTATGCGTAGCTTAAAGGGGCCTGTATTGCTCTTCCCATCTGTGCTGTATAATTGGTGGTGTTTTCTGAGATTTTTCATTCCCAAACCCTGAGCATTATGTTTTGAGTGGTTTTTAGGAAGAACAAACATTTTTCTGTAACCTGATTTCAGTTAAGTTTCACTTAAACTAAATAATTCTCAGTGTGTTTACAACAAAGCTGTGGAGATGTTTATGTTTTAAAAAAACCCTAATTTTCCCTGAGTAATTTTTAAGGCAAAGAGAATTGTTCTGGTGCTTACCTTGTTTCAGAAACACCCTGTTTCAGAAACTGCATCAGAATTGCAGACGCTGTGACTTAGCTAAGTCCTTTGTAAACTGCTTGGTAGCAAGTAACCTCCAACTAGCTTGGTGACGCCTACGTCTATCTTTCATCCCTGTCACTAGCAACGCTAAGCATGGACTGCCACACCTGGCAAGAGCATAGGGGTCCCTGAAGTGGTTCAGATCTCGGGGCTGCCTTGCCAGCACATGCTGCTGAGTGGTTGTAACGTCCTGAGACCCAGTCCCTACCTTCATTTCCACCAGGACATGTCTTAAGTGCCACAGTCCAGGACCGCAAGCTGTAAGTGTTAGGAAATCTCAAGCAATTTGGGATTGTGATAGCAACATATGTAATAGTGGTGGGGAACATAACTAACCCTTGGATCCTGATTCAAAAAACCGTATGGAAAATACGTCGCTTTTTGTTAGTTCTTCTAGTGATAGAAGTAATGTCTTTGCTAGAAAATCTGTCAACTTCAGGTCTATCCCCCTTCATTTGATGGTTAAGGGTCCTCAAGAGAAATCATGCTTGTGAGATCAGGTCAGATCCTGCAGGAGCTGTACATACATACCCCTCAGTACTGACCTCCCGATGCATTTTCACCAAACACCAGCCTAATCACCGTTTCGTTTTTCTCTCAGATTGTGGTTTAAACGTGCACAAGCAATGTTCCAAGATGGTCCCAAATGACTGCAAGCCAGACCTGAAGCATGTCAAAAAAGTGTACAGCTGTGACCTTACAACCCTAGTAAAAGCACACTTCACCAAGAGACCAATGGTAGTAGATATGTGCATTAGGGAAATTGAATCTAGAGGTAAGATGTAGTTAATAGACTTTGATTGTTTTACTGATAATCCGTTCAGATTGATCTGGGTCATCTTGCTTTCTGCTGAATGTATGATTGCTGAAAACAGATTTGCACAAGACATTTTATGACTGCCAATTACCCTGCACAGCTAATATTATACTTTGCATTATTTCATGGTTCATACCCATTTATAATTTTTATAGATTCTGCTAAAAATTGCTTAGTGGTCAATTACTGCTTTACAGCTACATATTGTCACCTGTCTTTCTAGTAATACTTTTATTTAAAAGTTTAAGTGAATGTGCTAAAATGAGGATAGTTAATACTGATGCGTTCCTCTTGCTAGTTCCCCTAGTTCACACGGAGTATCCCTTTCTAGAATGAGAGTATTTGTTTTCATTTTGAAATAACGACTCAACACCAAGTATGCTAATCTCAGTTATTTTTAAATTGGTTGTAATTGGTTTAATATGTTTCTTCAGCTCTGAAATAATTTGCATCAACATAATTTAGTGCTGATATAACAAGGCAGCTAATGCAAGGGTCAGGGTTAAAAGGTCAGGATAAGAGTTCATTCTGAAAGAAAAGCCTGATAAGGCTTTTAAAACATGTCTGCTTTTTCTGCCTTAAATGATGAACCTAGCAATGGAAGAACTGGGTGGAAGGAAACAGAAAAAAATTAAGAATAATTTTGATCTTGTTGAAATGTTCATTGCAGGTCTTAATTCCGAAGGACTATACAGAGTCTCAGGATTTAGTGATCTTATCGAAGATGTCAAAATGGCATTTGACAGAGGTACAGCCTTTCCTGTGTGCTGGAACTTTGTGCTGATGTGTTAAATATACACAGTTTTTCTGCACAGCCTCTGTCTCATGTTCCACTGCATTGGTGGTCTGAAGGGGTCCAGCGGCTGTGCTAGCAGAAGGGAACGCTCCCCATCAGAAAAATGTATCGACTTCACTTTGACCTTTATTACCAAACTCTGCTTTTCTCCTTCCATCAGTATCTGTGCTTTAGTAATGATGTGCGCAGGAAAGGACAAAGCTTTCTGAACTAGTGCCCTAGTTTGCAAGTAAAAATATCCTCAGGGGGTGGGGAAGAGATAGAGGGCAAATGGTAAAGTACCTTAAGAGGGCTGTGCAACTTAAATCTGTCTTTCTGGATGAAAGCTCCAAAATAATAAGGTGAATACAATAGTGCAAATGAAGTTTGAATTACCACAGTCTAAAAGAAGGTCAGTGAGAACAAACTCTTCTCTCTGAGAAAAGGCAGTAGGACAATTAAAGGCTTTACAGCTGCAGTCCCCCTATCTCAGTCGAAATCAATGCCAAAATCCATGCTGGAAACTCTGCCTCCTGTTTCTTCGGAGGACTGGGCTGACTTTGACAGCATCTGCCTCCCCTGCAGCATTAGCAGGATGGAGACATGCTGGAGAAGCCAAAATCTGGATCAGTGTCCACTGCAGTCAGCAGTATGCTGTAGCTAAATGGTGAACACATGTTTTTCCCATAAAATGGGGAAGCTGTGGAATAAGTTTGGTTTCTTTCTTCTCCTTTTTTCCCCCTGACTCCCCTGATTTCTCATTCAGTGCTGACAACTGTGTTGTTTGGCAATGCATTGTGTTCAGAAATAGCTAAATTCCACACATTAATACACGATAGATACTGCTGAATCAGGCAGGCAGGTTTTTTTTAAAAAAAAAATAACCAAAACTCTGTGTTTTTTGTAATTATTTGAAACGAAGAAAGGATAAGTTTGTTTGTAAAATGCTTGAGGTTTTCACCCTGAAATGATGAACTTCACAGCCCGGTAACTCTGTTTTGCTTATAAAACCCCAAATCTGTAGTTGTGTCTTTTTTAATGTTTGCTTAAGCAGGTTCTGTATTACTGTTTTACATCTGCTTACATTTCCAAGGCTTTAATATCAGTGCCTTCTCCACACAGATGGGGAAAAAGCTGATATTTCTGTGAATATGTATGAAGATATCAATATTATCACTGGTGCACTTAAACTGTACTTCAGGGATTTGCCAATTCCACTCATCACGTATGATGCCTACCCAAAGTTCATAGAGTCTGCAAGTAAGTGTAACACATTTTCCTCCTGGTATTCATCCTCAGCCTCTGCTTCTTTTTGTGCGGTACTTGCCTCTTCACTTAATGGCTGTCCCATCCGCTCTTGCCCTGCGTGCCCTGTTCAGTGAGGGTTGCCGGAGTAAATATGCACTGCACACTGACATGGCTGCGTGGTGCTGTGTGCTTGGGGTTACATTTTCCTTTGCCTTTGTCACCAGGAGTGCTTCCTTTCCATCACACATTATCGATTGCATTGCTTTGTCTGTCTTGCAGGAATCCCTGGTACTTGACAGTGACATTTTAAGTCTGTTGGGTTTATGTTGCCAGAAAGAAGATGATTTATGAAATTTTTTAGAAATAAGTCATTTGTTTCTAGACATGTCCATTTTGAGTGTTCCCTTAAGCTGACAAGGCCTCCTTCAAGGCTGGCCTCGCAAACAGTGAGTCTGCAAACATGAAGCACGACAGTAAGCCCAGCTGGAACACCTCTCCCAAGCATCCTGGCTGCCTGAAGCATCTCTGCAGCATAGCAGTCACACCTGGAAAGATGTGAGGTAGCTGTGGATAGAAAACAAGGGCTGGATGCTGGCCTTAACATCCTGGGGAGAAGACTCCTTCCAAGTAGTATGGACACAGCCAAAGATGGCGGTGGCAAATTTCCCAGTACCTTCTGCTGTCGCAGAGTTGCACCTGTAGATTATTTGTGCAAAACTAGTCCAGTCAGCAGGATTGCCTGGGGAATCTTTTTGTAGTAGGCTGCAGGAAATCTTATGGTGGAGAGCAGTTTGCTTTGGGGAGTTTTCTTTGCCCAAAACCAGTCACATCCTGACGGTGCTCTGAGGACCGGCAAATCTTTCACTATGAGGTTTGGATAGGTTCTGGAAATCAGTAATCCAGCAGACCTATGAGACTCTACAAGCCATTGTTGTTGTCTTTCTGTGTATGAATGCTGGCTGTACATGTGGTGACAGTTGAACACCTGTATTTCAGAAACCACCGATCCTGATGAACAGCTGGAAATACTCCATGAAGCACTGAAACTGCTGCCGCCTGCACACTGTGAAACATTACGGTATCTCATGGCCCATCTGAAGAGGTAGGGAAGAATTCTAAGCTGGACTCATTTTAGCAAAGTCCATGTTAGGACTTTCAGAGTAGTCTGGGCAAGGCCCACCAAATCCTGGAGATGGGCTGTGGCAGGCACTGATAGTCTGCAAAGCAGCAAATACCCAAACACTTCTGTTGATCCACTTAAAGCACTTGCAGTGCACTTAGAGAAAATAAGTAAAAACCCCCTCAACTTTGAAGCACTGAAGACATCTGCCTGACAAATTTGCTTTACATTTAAGGTTACAATGAATATTTATGGTAAAAGAAGCTGTTAATACCTCTGGGAGTAATAAGTCACCCCCTGTGCGAGGAACTAATACAGCTTAATGGCTATAGACTGGTGTATTTTTCTGCTAAGTCTTGTATACCCTGGTTGTCCCTGACTCCCTAAAAAAGATCGGCCCACACCAGCCTTGGGCTGACACCAGTTAAGCACAGTGTTAACTGGCCCTCCAGCCACACGTCTGGTGGGGTCTGCCAGTCATTCCCCATCAGCATGGAGCCCCTTGTTCTCCTGCTGCCTGCTCAAAACCGTAAGAGCATAAATTCTGTCTGAGGTTTCTCCTGCGCCCCGAGACATGATTGAAGTTGGTCAGTAGGCTGAAAAATTGTGAGAGAGACTGATGGATGAATACCCAGTACAACAGCACAGCTTCTATTTCTTTCAGGAAAGAAGGGGAGAAAATCAATATGGCATGTCAGGCACACATTTTAGTTTCTCGAGTAACATGAACTTATTGTCAATATATAAGAATCATTCCCTTTCCTTAGAAAAATACTTAATTTTAAGCTCTCTTCTGCTTCTTTTCCTTTTATAGTTCTTCTACAAGCAGGAATATGTTGAATCTCCTGATTGCCTCGGGCGAAATTCAGCTACAGGGTTTCTGCCTGATTTGTCGATTTATTTCACTGACATTTCTAATGGATGTTTTAGAACAGGCACAAGGGTGAGAGATGTGGAAACAAAAAAATCCACCTTAATGCTTGTGAAGTGTGAAGTTAATTTTTCCTTGCACTATTCAAGAGTAGCTGTTGCTGCTCTAGTTGGCAAGTTGCTTCTGCACATCGTATTTCTGGTACAGGTGAATGATGAGGTAGAAGGGTTACAAAATTCACTCGTTTCTACATTCGCTAAAAAGAGCTGTGGTGCTTGAAGGCTGTTGTCTCGCTGCTGAATTCAGGTAATGAGACGGAGCTCCTTTATCCGGAATAACTACAGACTGAAGAGCAACTTGGAAACACCAGTCTGACTTGTTTTAAAGTAAAAATTAAGGCAGAAGGGGGGGAAAATAAGGAAGAAGAATCTTACGGGGTTGTTTGTTTGGTTTTTTGGGAGGTTTTCTTGTATACCAAAGGATTTTTTCATGCAATGCAAGATGCTGCAGTGGTAAAAAGAGAAATAACTTAGCCAGACTCTTTCAGTTGCTGTCCCTGAATTGTTAACTGTTTCTGAGAATCCTTACGGATTCTTTGAACCATAGTGTGTATTAAAACATTTGCATAACCTAGATTTGTTTCCTTGAGCTAGGTACTTCACCAGGACAAACCAAGGCAGACGCTTGGGCTTCAAGGCATGTTGGTGTCTGCTGAGTTCGCTGCTGTGGACAGCAGTGATGGGCGCGCTCAGTGTCCCAGTACCGCAGGCGGGCTGTCCTCCTCCTGCCCTCCCTGTGCAGGACCCTGCATTCTGAATGCTGAGGCAGAGCAGCACAGGGGAGCGCGAGCTGCCCCTGAGCCCCCTTGACCCCAGACACCATCGCGGCTGGGCAGCAGTGACCCTTCTGGCGCCTGCTGAGCAGACATGTTTCTGCAGTAGCCCCGGCAGAGGATGCCTCTCCTGTAGGTATAATTCTTGGTCAAATTACGTTTCTGCAGGTGGCCTGCAAACATGCCCTGCAGCAGGCCTCAGCCCACAGCTTTGAACAGGTCAGTTCCTGTGGAGCAGCAGAACATGGCCTCTCTGCCTCGTCCTCCTCCTTCTCCTCCTTCTCTGCAGATGGGAACCAGGTGGCGGGAGGCTCCCCTGAGCTGGGGGCTCGGCTGTTCAGCAGCTGCTGAGGACCCCCGGATAGGGAAGGGTGGAGGTGGGTCTGTCAGAGCACAGGTTTAACGGCCTGTTGAGACCTCCATGCAACTGAGGTTACAGTGAAACCCTGGTGGTTTCAAAGCCACCCCAAAGTGATGTTTCACTTTTTTTAGTACACACCACAAGACATAATTTGTCTTGAGGAGGACCCAGGCATCCAGCCTGGCAGGGTTAGCCTGTAGTGCCTAGAGGCAGGGAATCCTCATGTGATGTGCTTCACCCCTGTTGCTGTTGTATGCATGAGAGGAGCAGTCTGACCATGTGGAGCCATGCCACCAGGGGAACCTGGGCAGCGTCCCTCCTGGGAGGGCAACAACAGCACATCTCTAGTGACAGTAAAGCTGTTACCGTAACAACAAACACAGTCTGGTCTGCTACCCATAGGAACCACCTCCACACTGTGCCACTGTAAAGAGCAAAAGCAAACTGCTCTGATTTGTCTGAATTCACCCCTCAGCCCCTTCCCTCACCACAGAGTAGTGATCTCTCCTGCAAGTAAACAGGGTCTCTGTGTGTGTTGGGAGGACCAAGACATCTGACTCACCATAAACCCGCATAGCATGTGCTCTCACTGAGTGCGTCACCCAACACCTCCGTACTCATCCTGCTGGAAACAGCGGCCTCTCCTCGGCTTTCGGGAAAGGCAAACATTTCTGTGCAGTCTTTCCTGGTTTTCAAGCATATGCAGGCATAGTTTGGTGTGGAAGCAATGTGAAAAGCACTGTCCTGTTTTTTACAGAGTAACGCTCCATGAAAAGGAGAATCTGATGAGTGCGGAGAATCTGGGCATAGTTTTTGGACCAACTCTTATGAGAGCGCCAGAACTGGATGCAATGGCTGCATTGAATGACATCCGTTATCAGAGACTTGTGGTGGAGATGCTTATAAAAAATGAAGACATTTTATTTTGAATATTTTGGGGGTTTTGTAATAAAAAAGAAAGCAACAGTGTTCTATGGATGAAGGAATATTTTAAAGTAATTTAATGGCTACTGTCGCTGAATTCCATATTTGCTAGAGCTTTCGATGTATTCAGGATAAAAATGAAGAAACTCTTTGTCGTTTCTGTAGTGCCATTCAGCTGATGTTGAAAAAGGTTAACACATACTTTCCAGTACTAGTAATCCTGGGTGTTTATCATGTTTAAATAAAAAACAAAAAGCCTAAAGCTACTGCATGATTTGCTCCCTGTTCTCCCTGTTCTGGTGAGACTCATTCCATGAAGAAAACAACTGAACTGGTGCAGCATCTTTGTTCTGGATAGTTTGTGATTGTAATTCAGCATGTTTCTCCGTGTAAACCTGTTGTGAATTTGCTTTATGTTCTATGTAATTGGTTTCTGATACTAAAAAGAAGGATAGCTTTTGTGAAATGGAGCCTCTGGCAGTTTATTGGCATTTCGTATCATTCTCTGCCACTTCTGGGGCTGATTTCTTCTTGGGTTTCTTTCAGTTTTTCATCAGATAGTAATTTGATTTTAACAAAAACAAAATGTGTACTTTAAATGTTATTTTAAGTAATTCTCCATGATGTTTATGGTGGTTGCAGTGAAATCTGCAATGCTGAACAGTGTTCCTTTATTATTATTGCTATTTCAATTGTAATTTTGTATTTTTATCTGGCATGCATATATTAATTTATTAAATTTTGCTTTTAGAACTCTAACATTAAGCTATTTATTTTTACTGTACAAACATGTTTCAAAAACACCGTTTGTTTCATTTTTCACATTGACACTTTAACCCTGAACAGCCTGTGACTTTAAAAGAAGTGAGTTAGATTTGTTACCTGTTTTGACAAGACTGTTCTGATCTAAATACTTTGGAGCCTGACATTTTGCTAGAGTTCCCACAAATTCCTCTTCAGTTTGAAAATTTTTCTTTATTGTCCAAGGCGCCTCTCAAGAATGCTTCAGAACTCTTAAACAAAACAAAAAATTATTGTCAAGCCATCCACTACTTTGTATTCTGTATCTATCGTTATAATGGCCAGTGTTGCAGTTTACCATTACACAGTTGTAGCTGCCCGGACTAGATGGATACACCACTGAATTTCGAATGCAAATACGCCACAAACCACTTGCTTTATGCTTTAAGTGTTCAGCGCTGGTGCAGGCACTTTGGCCTGCCCTGCAGATGGTTCTTAGCTGCCTAATGGGGTTTGACCATGGCACCACATGAAAGAAAATGACCAAAGCTTACAAACAATTTCTCTGTTCTCTCTGGTAAAGCAATGCTTGGGAAATCACTTGTCATCAGCCTTGCTGCAGCCCCTCTGTTGCAGTCACCCCCTCCATTGACAGTCTTCTCCCGGAGCACTTCCTGGCATGGCACAAACATCTGCCCCAGTGGATTAGCTGTCCCTGGACAAGTGCACATGGAGTTTCACACGGGGATGGTTTGCAGTCCTTACAAGTGTTAATTTTTCCATTTCTACAATTTTTCATAAGAAGAAATGGTATTGCCAGTGAGCTTGGTTTGGCACTATGAGAAGTCTCTGTGCTGTAATCCTAACCCTAAACACTCCATCCCTGGTTTCTGGCGGCACTGCTGCAGCCAGGAGTGGCAGGTGAGGCAGCAGCGTTGCTTGTGACTGAACAGTGTCTCCATGTCACCTACCTAGCTCTTGTTCTTCATTGTCTTGTGCATGGGAAATTACTAACATCAGAGAAGATCAACAGCAAATGGCACATTATTCGATTCAAAACTCCTGAGGAACGCTTTGGAGCCTAATTATTTTGACTAACACTGGAAATGTCAGGGAAAGCCGAATCCCATGGCACGAGACAGAGTAGAGGAACTGGTGTAAACAGGGATAGAAGAGGTGTGAGAATGAAGCAGCAGATTCTGGAAAAGAGATGTAGCTGCCCTCAGGAAGGCAAGGACTGGGAAAAGGCCTGGCTTGAAAGGCTGGCAATAAAAGAAGGGAAAAAGGAGAAAGGAGTGAGTGAGTGTAGGCCCTGCAGGGAAGAAAGATGTAAGGAGATGCTGGGATTATAGAGATGCTTTGGCTGGGCACCTTCCCTAACGCCAGCCCCAAAGGAGAGCAGCCAAATGAGGCTGCTTAGGCAGCTGGGAGGTGTCACTGTTTCCCTGCTTTCAGGCAGCCAACACCATCCGGAGGAGGAGGAATAATTCCCTACCAATTGCAGCCAGCTGTGCTCCCTTCCTGTCGGCAATAAGGTGCCTCCCTCTATTTCCTCCCACATGCTCCCCCCCCGCTTCCCTTATGTGCTCAGCCAGGAGAGGAGAAGGTGGTTCTCTCCTACAGCTCCCCTGGAAGTGGGGAATGAAGGATCCCAGGATGGAAGGGATGTGAATGCACACTGGTAAGCACGTGGGGAACAGTGCTCTGGGCTGGGTGGCTGCAGGGGGCCGCTGAAGTGGCAGAGTGACGGCACGTTTTGAAAGTCTTTAAAGTGTCATTCTTTTCTTCTGCTTTTTTTAATCTTCTGTTGCACTAAAAGTGACTTGTTACTCTCACTCCTGTATTAATTAGTGCCCATTATCACTTTATTCATCCCAATGAACTTAGGCAGGTGGAACGCTATATAGTTTTATGTATAGTTTAACTAGTCTCCAACCGCAGCCTTACCCCACTCCAGCCCAAGAGCAATGGTCCATACACTCCCCAGTCACATCTGCCCTGCATTCTCCAGCAGCTGTGTACGTTCATCGTTATCTTGTTCTAAGACAGCTCCTAAACATACTGCATTTCCCCATGCTGCCTTGACGGCATGTGATGCGGTGCCTCACTCCTGTGTTGCCAAATGGCCCTGAGTATCCTCGTCCTCAGGCTGTCCCTTGCTCCTGCCTTCCCTTCCAGGGTACCTCACAGCGGCTCTGGTTGGCCCTTCACAGTGTCCAGTCACTGCCATCAGCTCTCAGCTCCTTGGCGCGGCAGCACTCCTATGTCATCAGGTCTGTGATCAGGCAGTAGGATTTTTTCCTAAGTAATGCTGGCAAGGTTTTGCGCACACACGTTTGACCCACGTGTTACGCTGCAGTGTTTGTGTTACTTGTTACGCGCTTGCCCAACGCCTAATGCCGTCACAGCCAGCCATGGCGAAAGCATCCTTTTCTCAAAGCAGCCGCAGCAGCTGATACGGGGGAAGGGCATGGCTGGAGAAGGGCATGGCTCTGGCTGTGGCTGTGGCACTCTGTGTCCTTTGGCAGCCCCAGCAAGCCAGAGGAGACATCGGCTTACCTGAGCAAAAGGCATCAGCTGGTCCCCATTGCTCTGCAGAAGCAAGCCTGAGGTAGGTGGTGGAAGTCCCACTTCTAAAGCGTACAGCAGGAAGCGTGTAGTAAATAGGAGTAATTAGAATAATTACATTCTCTTCTTGTGTGGAATATCCAGCTCCTCTGTGGCGGTGCAGCAGCAGGTGGGTGCTGCTGACGCTAATGTCTGCTGCCCTCGCTTTACAGATGCTTTCAACTGCGTTTAAAAGTAGTGATGGCTACTCGGATGTGTGAAGCTGGATCACAGTCAGAGAAAAAAACACCCAGAACAGCAAGCCTGGATTCACTCGGGGGATAATCAATCTTTCCGATGCACGCAGGGCAAACAAGGCTTTTTTAGCTCCTACGAAATGCCAGTCTCCTGCTGGAGATGCCCTTTTTCCAGCAGAGTTTAACAAGTGATTACAATCATGGAAGTTCCTACAGGAAAGGAGAGAACCTAAATGGGGACCCACTGCTGAGAGAACAGCGGTCAGTGTGCAAAACAAAAAAAGGAAAAAACCCACAAAACAAATAACCGAACACCCAAAACATGTAATTGTGACCTCTCATTAAGCGCATAGGCAAAGCCTCCATTCTAATCTTGGGTTTTGTTACTATCCTAATGACACTCTGATCTTTCCTGGTAACGCAGAAATAAATGTTATCTTTGCAATGGATTTGATCCTCCTTTTTGCTAACCAGGAAGATACTTTGCATGAGCATAAAAGAAATTACATTATTTAAGTTTTATTTATTCAAATTTTTAATGAAATGCAGAAAATTAGTATCTGTATTAGTTGGATGACAATGCCTAGGTGTGAATTAAATGGCAATAACCCAGGTCAACAAGAAGTAAAGGTTGTAACTAAGTTGCTTTGTCCTCTGGAGGAACTGATTTTCATGATGAATGCATGTTATCCCTAGTTCAGGAGCTGACTTTACTGTCTCCAGTGCCATGGGATTCATGTCTACAGCACAATGTGGGGCTGGACAGAGACACTGGAGCCACCTCACTGGTGACATCTTATCAGAAGGCAGTTGACCACAGTCAAAAAGATTGGAAAGAAGGAGTCTGAGGAAAGACTTTTGCTTCAGACTTCTAAGGAAGAAATGAAGGGTGCTGGCAAGAAGTGTGAGTTGGTAACAGTCAAGGAATTTGCGCAGAGCATGAGGGAAAGCAAGTCTTCATCAAGGATAAAGGAAGGCAAAATTATTGAAAATAGCTGAGGCAGTGAATAAGGCAAAAATTAGGGGAAAAAGCTATTGGGGATGGTGCTTGGGGGCGTAACTAGGAACTTTAAGATGAAAAGAGGGGGGGAAAGGTAGAAATCTTGAGGGAGTTCCAGGAAAAATATCCCAGCAGTGAATTAGCCCGGTGGTTTAGCACAGGGTTACTTGACCTCCTATCAGCTGGACC
Organism: Buceros rhinoceros silvestris; assembly: GCF_000710305.1. Classification (NCBI taxonomy): domain Eukaryota; kingdom Metazoa; phylum Chordata; class Aves; order Bucerotiformes; family Bucerotidae; genus Buceros; species Buceros rhinoceros. The sequence continues at coordinate 25,526 of NW_010415987.1, read as the reverse complement.
AGGCTTCTGAATCTTCAAAAGGTCAAAGATGTGGCAGCTGGAGGCAGGCTGGGGAGAGAGCCCCTTGGTCCAGCCCTCCCTCCCAGCAGACTGGCAGCAGCGCCCAGCAGCCTGGCACGTGGGTGGCGTGTTGCACCCGCTACACAGGGCATGCAGGACGCCCCTCAGGAGAGCAGCACGTGTGTTCCCCTTGTCCCTGGCCTGGGTGCAGGGCTTCTTCCCTGGATGGGAGCCAGGTCTGCCTCCGGTGTCCTGCTAAAGGGATACATCACCATCCCCATTTCAGGCTGCAGGGCAGAGGGGAAAAAGCTGCATGCTGAGGCCATGTGCAAGGAGCCTTTGATGAGGCTTCAGAAGAGCTCTGCAATGAGGGAAGCAAGCTGCCTTCCAAAACAAGAATGAGAACTTCTGTTTGTGACAGATTAGAGGACTGGATGGGGGGAAAATGGTGTTTATGATTTTATGCGATACCAAACTTTTCCTGCCCTTCCCCCTCCAATGGCAAAGGAAAAAATAAAGGCTTCTAAAAGACATAAATTATATGAACTCTCTGTTCCTGACCTAATTTTTTGCATGCTGATAAATGTTCTGCAATGTTTTTATTATAGCTGTAATTATATTGCAATAAGGGAAAAAACATTTAGTGAACCTAGCAATCATCGATTTCTTTTTTAGTCGTGCAAAATTACTGCTTAGCAACTGCACATCATCCCTAGAAAGCTTATGTAATGCAGGAGAAGGAGGGTTAGGAGATGTGTTGTGGATTAAAGTCATTGCAAAGGAAATCATGCAAGGCGAGAGCGCCTTCTGCTTAGCTCATGTGCTGCCAGGTGAGGAAGTGAACGGCGGAGGATGTGTACCGGAGAGCAGGGTAGGGAAACCTGGGTGTGAGGCTTGGAAGCGCACCTCTAGCGAGCCTCCCCAGGGTGGCCGCTCTGCAGCACTAGGCTGGGTCGTGCTGCAAGCTCTGCCTGCAACAGCATCCAAGGGCCCTGGGCTGATGTGTGGAGAGGAAGGAAGCTGGGAAGCCTTGGACGTACACCAAGCGACCCAGCTCTTGAGTTCT
>NW_010415987.1:16557-24359 GCF_000710305.1 Buceros rhinoceros silvestris | reverse complement strand
CACTCTTTCTCTGCCTCTGGTCATGGGTATTTCAGGTTATACTGTTGGCCAGAGCGCTTGCATAGATTGATCGTTTCTTCATGCTGGCTTGATTTGCTCTCTGCATGACGTGGGCCACCTCACAGATACTCTTCTTGATGCCACCTTCTGTATCTCAATTTGGACAGCACAATTCATGAACTTCTGTAATGCTGGTTTCATGGTTAGAGGACCATTTTTTCCTGTTTGATCTCTCCCAAGGGTGATGTCAATCAGCTGCTCAGGGAATTTGTTTAAGAGCTTTTAGTTAAGTATCCTTTCCCATTTCTCGTGTAAGTATGTTGTCTCAAGGACAAAATGTAGCTCCTTGTATTACTCAGGTTTTTATCGCTACTCTGCCTTGGTAGATTGGAGCAAATGGTTCTTAGGCCTCTGGGAGCCTTTGATTAATGTATTTCTGGAGGCAATTAGGCATTGTTTTGAAAAATACATTTGGCAGCCAACCAGGATTCATCTTCAAGCACTGTGTTGCCTCTAATTTTTTTCTTGCTATCAAGCCTAGAGTTTGAATGCTGAGCTTTTTCTCTTCTTTTTCATGCCTTATTACTAACTGTGTCAGTAATGCAAATAGGATTGTCCAGACTATTAAAATTACTCATTTTGTAGATTAATATTCGTAAGGTGGTGTATCCGAAAGCCCACTTGAAGGATCACTCACTCAACGCAGAACTTAGCACAGCATGATGCTGCTGCTCGCTGCTTGTCTCTGGCACCTATTCTGTTCTCAAACAGGGGAAGGAGAGAGATTCCTTTAATTGCTTTTTGTTCTTTTATCCCCTTCCATGTTCACCAGCATCATGATGCTGGACGTAGGTTGATTGTACTATACAATAATTCTCACATGACAACTTCCAGTAAACTACTGGAGTTCAGGTACACCAAGACTGCTCCAAGGTGAGTTAGACACCGCCAGCATGGTGCAGCACAAGATACTTCACAAAAAGAGGTTTGAAGCCCAGCTGAGCACCTTTGGGAAAGGTGCTCACCGTATTAAAAGTAAGCAGAGGCCTACAACCAAAATACACGTGGAGGAGTCATAGCATCTGTCACAAGCTGTTGCCTGGGTGGGTTGCAGTGACACTTCCTCACAGGAAACTGTGGTTTTCTCCTGGAAATAGTTCCCCAACCCCCACCTAATCTTGCCTTTGTGAGGAAAGGTCTCCTATCCACTGTTACAATACTGCGGATATACTGTTTTTCAACCTCGTTCAAAAAACCCCAACAAACAATAGTTTGTGCCTTCTTAATAGTCCAGATGCTCACCCTTAATAATTTCAAATAAGGTGCAATGCTGAGTCTCTACAGGTCCTTCATGCCACCTCATTGGAGGAAGAGTTGTGGTCTACCCGTGGCATACTTGGAAGTTATCTCTCCATAATGTAAATCAAGAAGGATTGGTCGCAAGTTACAGCAAAGCAGAGACTTGGCATGCCTGCTGAGGATGTTGGCAGTGGAGGAGGTTAAAGAACGGGTTGAAGTTCTGCCGTGGAAAGCGTGGGCTGGTTTGTTCTGTGGTCTGTGTCCATCCTTGGGTTGGAAATCTCTTCTAGCATTAGGAGGGATCTGTTGTTCTCCCTCTCTTGCACTGGTGGGAGGAAAACTCCCACTAATGTTCCCTTTTCCATCTGCAGCTCTGGTACCAGGTTTACTCCTAAGCCATCATGTCAGTTTGCAAATACTGCTAATTAGGATCGGAAAACTAATCTGCCAGTGCACCTACACCCAAGTTTCCCTTCTGTTACGAGTAACTTCAGTGGCGAGCTTTGACCTAGTTAACCCCTCTCTCCTAACACTTCCTCGGGCTCCTGTTAAAAGACTTCTCTCAGTATCACAAATGAAGAGGTAAATATGCTTTGCAAGGTGAAGGTAACAAACTGAACGCTTCGCTTCACCTAACAGTGCTGGTGGAGAGCTTCCCAGGTGGCCCTCACTGCTGGCAGGGAGGGATCAGAAGCGGTGTGGGCATACTGGCACCGTTCATTGCCATCTCCCTTAGTGATCAGAAAGAGGCCAGCATGGTGTCAGTGGGACACCCCACCCTACACCTGCCCACTTCCTGTAGGGATGTTAATTTTGTTACGGGATGGAAGGTGGCTAATCTATCTGCTGATGAATGTTTGCAGTGTACATGAAAATTGTATCCTCGCACCATAAAAAGACTTAAATGGCCCTAACCTCCCTCTTCATTTCTTTGGTTCTTTTTAATCTGCTTATATTTACTTTAGAGATACTAAGAAGAATCTAGAAGTGCAAATGTTATCTTCTCTCAGCTGATCCCTGCTGGATGGCACCAGTGGTCTATGTACTTAAAAGTGATGTGTTGATTTTTTTTTTTGCTTTTTTTTGCCTCGTTACACTGGCATGACTGCACACTGGAACCAGTCAGAGAAATGAGGCTCTTGCTGCTGTCATAACCTTCCTGAGAGCCAGCTGTCAGTGCAGCATCCCTCCCAATACATCACCAGCGACCTGCAAGTGCAAGGGGCAGAGAAAGAGAAGAAAGGAAAGATATCACAAAGTTTTGAGAACTGATTACCTAGCATAGCCAGGAAAACTGACCAGGGAATATGGTCACGGGGAGCATTCTCTTCTTCCTTAGTGAAGACAACATGGATTGGCTGGATGCTGTACAGAATGACACGTATCATCTGTACACAGACAGCTGCTAGCACCACAAAGCCACTTGCCACGCCGTGCTTCAGCATGCCATAAGCCTTCACGTGTGAATGCAGACTGTCTGCTTGAAACAAAATGCAAACTCAAGGGCCTTTGCCTGCTAGAAGGATGAATTTCAAAACTAGCCTAATCTGAAAACTAGACTTTGTTAAGAATTGTTTTGCTGGATCTGTACTCTTTGTTTCAATGCCAGTTTCCCTAATGTGGCTCTGATTTGTCCCACTGTTGCTCCTGCACTGCTCGAGTTACACTTACATTGCTTCCCTTGCCATGGTGTGCATTTACCAGGATATTCCCCAAACTCTCGTGTGGTGTTTTGAACCCCTTCAAATCCTAAATATTGACGAGCAAGGAAATTTGGGATTCGGCTTCATGTGAAATCGTGAGTACAAAGTTAGTGTGGGCTGCAGAGGAGTGGGAACCACCGCCTGACTTCTGCCTGGCAAACGAAGTTCACTGCTGCAATCCCCCACACCACCTTTGGGAACCCAGAGCCACCACATGCTGTAAAACATACTCTAAGGGGGTGGGGGTATGGTGGTGATGTTTAAGACTGTAGTTATCGCTCTGAAGGTGTTTCTTGAGTTGAGGGTATGTTTTTGTTTTTCTCTTTTATTGGTTATAAATACAGGCTTGTAAGTTCCCTGTTGTCCAATACAAGAGGAACATGGCAAAGATCTTATAGCCTGACTAGGAGGCAAAATAAACTTCATGTGACAGGTGAGAGCTACACACCAGGAACCATGGAAGTCAGTATTTTCCACTAATTACCAACAAAATGCTTTGTGTGCTGGCAAAGATCCCACCACAAGCAATAAAAGTGTGTATTTTGGCATGAGGTCAGTCCTGGGTAAGGCAGACATCAACAAATCCAAGTGTGTCAGTGCAGGAGTCCCTGGGAGCTAATGGACAGCACAGGGAGAGGATGGCGTTTCCTGCTTTAAAACGCTGTGGTGGCTCAGATAGCTTAGTGAGGCAAATGTTGACTTTTTTTAAAGGCAACCGCTGCAGCTGTAGGTGAGAGGGATGCTTTGCAGAGATCTCTGCGGTTTTCTGGGATCAGCAATGGATTAGGGAAGAAGGGAGGGGGTCTGCCACTCAGCCTACTTGCAGAATTAAAAATAAACTTGTTTCTACACGTCTGTCCAGCTAATATGAGCAATGAGAGAATCTGCACCTCAGAACTATGTATCCCAGAGCTCTCGCAGGGTTACGGAGGTGTTCTCAGGGTCACAAAATTTTATCCTAGTTGCACTCACCGGAGGTGTGACGTGGGCTGGTTTAGCGTGGCTGCCTCCCGCTGTGGCGCAGGCGCTCTGCGGGGAGCAGGTGAGGTGCAGAGGAGTGTTTGTGCTCTCATCATCCCATAGCTGGGGCTATGTGGGGAATGCGTCATGAGGTGCTCCATGTTCCGGGAGTTAATTGGTTTTGTATTTGGGGGTGATGACATCGCAGAACATTTGTAGTCAATTCTATCTTTATGGGCCAGCAGTCAGAGAAGAGCCTGTGCCAGTTAAGAGGTAAAACATGATTTTTGTATTCTTTTCTCCCATCTATGAACCGGGGAAGAGAAGGAGCTAACCAGTGCAGCAGCTTTTAAGCTTTAAAACATACTTCCCGCATTGCCAGTTCTTCTTTCCCCTGGCTGTGTAGTTGAGCTCCCCTCAACATGTCTTCGGGACAGCACTGAACTACAGAATACTGACCAAAATGTGACAGACCTCATCGGAGCTGAACAAGCAGCTTGCTTTTTATGTAACGCTAACCTTGAGCGGTCTGCACTGCAGTTACTCCAATGAAGACTTGTTCGCATTTAAAACCAGACATGTGTGTTTAAACACGTAAATGTGAGCATCCTGAGAGATAATTCCGGTTGAATGCTGTCTGTGGCCCTGCTCATGAAAGCCACGGTATGAAAGGGGGTAGGGGTAGGATATGGTACCCGTGCATTTCCAGAAGTCAGGCAATGCATGCCTTGACTTTCTGCACCAGTAGTAACTCGACCATATACTTACAAAAGCAAATCAGCATCAGAATGTGTACACAAAGTACGACGTAATGATAGAATACCATCTCCAGAGGCAGATGCTTCCAGGTGCTTCCAACACCTGTTTAAATGTTGCCTTGAATGTGTCCACTGTCAGGATGTGACAGAGCTGGCAGCGCCCACCTGGATCTCAGCTTTGAGACCCAGGCCACCCTCTCTGCCCAGTTTTACTGACGTCTGCCTGACTTCTGTGTTTTGTGTAGTTTTTCTGCATCTGCAGAGAGAAAACTTACACCTCGTGGTTGCAGACAAAGTTCAGAACAGGTAGTAGTAGTGGTCTGTACCAGGCTGAATGTATTTTCCAGCTGGTGACTTGTGCTGCTGGGAAAGGGCAGTGTTTTTAATAAATACAAGTGTCTCCTAACTGCACCAAAGTGTGAATGAGTTTTTCCTGACCACAGAACCAGAGTATCTGAAGAGTCCTGCTGCGCAGGGATGTCTTCATGAGGAGATGGGCCAGCAAAGCTGCTCCTTTGCTGTCCTTGGATGCTAGCATGGCTTATGCCAGCCACTGTGCTGACAGAGCAGCCCACAGGAGCAGGGCAGAGCAAACCTCGCATCTAATGAACTTGTCCTCTTTCGTTGGCTTGTTTAGCTTTCCAGCATGACGCACCTACGTCCCAGAGATAAGCCCTGGTGCTCAGGAGCCCTAGAAGCAACCTTGTCAGGGATGATAGCTGGAGTTGAATTTACTACTGCTTTATTCAGTAGATTAATTCAGCTCCAGGTCTGATTTCCTGAAGTTTCTGTAACAGAAGGGCAATGTGAAGCTGCAGCCTTCTTACCAATTCCTCTGACACTTTGTGCCTGGTCAGCTTGTGCCTCTCATCTCACCCAACTGTGTGTTCAGTTACTGCTGGTCTCCACTATCACTGCTGCACCAGCCTTAGTCAAGCTGGGTAAAACGAGGCTCCGCTGCCAGTGTCATTTTTGTCTGAGCAGCGTGACCATGAGGGTCGGTGCCCGTTTGAAGGGGAGCAGTGTTTCTCCTCACTCGCAATAGGCTAACACTTGTGCCACTGATCTAACTATGTATTGTGTGGCTGTGGTTTCTCTGTTCGTCTGTTGACCTTTGCCTTGCTCTTTCATTCCAGACTCAAGTGTTTTGGTTTTTTTTTTTTTCAGAAGCATCCTTCTATTAGACTAATGTGCACCATGTTTATGCTGTAATATATAAGCTCTGTAACTGCAAAGGTTAAGTTCACCACTCGAGTGAATTTTTAGTATATTTAATTCCTTTGGTCTGCATATTAGAAAACAAAGAAATTATCTGCTGAGAACAAATTTGCTACACACATCCATGGAGATAAAATATATTTGCAGGATGCCTGAGGTGTGTTTCAGCTTAGAAAAACTGCAACTTTGAATTTCTTGATTTGTAGAATTAAATCCTATCTGTCAGTATGTACTGATGTGTACACTAATGCTCAGCGTGTTCTTATGGGCCCTGGAAGTACAGTCCATCTGCACCCCAAGAGTGTCGTTAATTCCCTGAACGCATTTCTTCTTGGCAATATTTACTCCCTCTGTTTCCTCTTGCAGTGGTTGGCGCTCAAGTGCCTGTCCGTGCCCGCTGCATCTTTTTTAGCCATCTGTTGCCATCTGGTGGCAACAGCGTCGAGCCGCCAGGCTCCTGTGAGATGGCTTCCAGGGGAAAATGCGTGCCATACTGTCTATAACTAGGGGCAATCTGGTAACAAACACATGGCAAACTCGCAAATTACTTGTCTAACCATCTGCCTTCTCTTATCCAGTGCTGCTGTAGTCTACTGTCACCAGCAATGCCATTTTTCTGGTATCAAAATGCATTAAGAAATGCAAATACTGCATTTGGAAGATAAAGGACCCCAGATGAACACTGCTGTTATTCTTCAGCTTTTTGCCCTTAATTTCCCTGATGTAATATCTATCTTATCGCTATTCTCTTTATTAATTTCAGCATCTGCTTTCCCCCATGCAGGCCCTGCAGCCATTGGAGCCTCCTGCATCTGCTCTGTCTAGTTGGGCATCACTTTTGTGCTTGCAATTCTGCGACAAAGATATCAGTGAATATCTTGTATTCCTCACTCTGTCAAAACCATTACGTCTTCTGCTCACCTGTAACCTGGCTGTACGATGCCACCCTGCCAACGAGGCTTGCCTGCAGTAGTTACTTGTTTACGGCTGGCTTCCTTCAAGCTGGAGTGGGCAGAAGCCCTCACAGCACTTGTTCCTGGTAGAAGAACGGAAGGAGCGATACCCTAAATTCAGCAAGCGTGAGTTCTGCTTCTTCCCAATCAATATGAATGGGGCTGGTCTGCCATTAACATGGTGGGTAGTGGGTTTGTCTGAAGTTGAGGGGGGGGCTCAAAAACCAAGCCAGAAAACTTGGCATTGAGATAGATGTGAAAAGGTGTGTGTGGGGGGGTGTTGGGGGGGTGTGTGTGTGTTTAATAAAACAGTTGTCAAAAAAACTCTCCATGCTCTGCAGTTAAAAAAACCCAAACAAACAAAAAACCCCAAACGACCTTCATAGCAATGGATCAAATTCAGGCACTTGGTATAGCTCGTCTCCTCCCCTTTCTTTTTCACCTCAGTCATGACGGGTCACATTCCCCTGTGAATGTGACAACAAGCGGCATTAATTTCTCTGTTCACATTTAATAGCAAGAGCTCAGGTTGCCTTGATTTTTGGGGGAGGGAAATAGTTTTGTGTCTCTGCCAGTGAACGTTCCTTGCAGCCAGTTCCTAGCTGTTGCTTCCCAAAGGTCTTCTCCAAATACCCGCTCCTGCCTCTTTCACCGTGAGCTCTGACTTCCAGCCAGTGAGGGGTAGGTGGCTCCCAGGTCAGGGGGCTGTTTTCAGGTCAGCTCAGCTGCAAGAGGAATAACCCATTGCTAAGGCTGCAGACTTTCTGGGGCCTTTTTTTTTTCCCTGGAGAGGAGGCTCAGAAACTTGTGTTACCCAAGAGCTATAATTTGCCTTAGAGTGTGGTAACACTCTCCTCCACCTGTTTCAGAGTAAACCTGCCAGCCCTGCCTTGGGTGGGACGGAATGCTAT
>NW_010415987.1:5666-16447 GCF_000710305.1 Buceros rhinoceros silvestris | reverse complement strand
CATTCCTGCAATGTCTCCGTGCAATTGTATCTACTCCGGGCACAGCAGCTGCCTGGCCTGGGATAAAGGTTGGAAGCAGCCAGCCGCTTGTTTGAAATAAGATAGCTGCAACAATGGGAGCTGCTGGCCAAGGCACAGGCTAGGAACAAGGCCAGAGTTATGTAGATGGAGAATTTTTACTGGAGATAAAGGTAACGGCAGAGGCTGAATCTGAGTTAGTGGAAGGGTGTGGGTGAGGGAGAGTGGTTTACAAAAACCCAGATAAATAAAAAAAATAGTAATCGTAAAGGCTTCCATCATGAAATGCCAAACCACCTGGCAAACAGCACAAGATGGTCATTTTCTTAGCTTGCCTGACCAACTGAGTATTATTACTGAACACCCCTTTTCAGGTGATTAATGACAATGCAGAAGACCTGCAGGAATCCACTGGTCTGTCCTGCTACAGAACCTAAACATATCCCTACCATTTGCCTTTCACAGGTCAGTAAGCCTATGGATATCTGTGGAACGGTTTTCCCCTCTTACTTTCAGGTTATGATCAGTTAACAGCTTTCCAGGGGGCAGAGTCTACCAAGCACCTTCTGAAAATCCCAGAGGATTCAAGGAGATGGATTTCTCTTGAATGTATTTGTTCACTTCTTCAAAGATTTCTTATCTATCTGTGCAGCAAAGGAAGCAGCCTTATCTCAGCATGCAGTCTGTACGCTGGTGAGGGCGCGTCAGAAATAAATGACTGCAATCTGTTTTCCCTCACAGAAACAAAATCCCAAATCTGGCAAGTTGCTCTGCTCAAAAAGGGTGACCAACAGCTTTGGGTCTCCAGCTCAAGAAGTTTCTGAGATCTCACCAAGATGTTCAGTTACTCTACAGACAATCCTTTCTTATCTTCATTTATGTATTTATTTGTTCATGAAGTCACAGATCACATTGTCACTTAGAAGATCACTTTTGGTAAACTGCAGAAGATACTTAACTGGTGAAACACATTGTGCTCCCATTTCCAGCCCCGCGGTGCAGTGTCCCTCAGCTGTCATTCCCAAAAACAGGTGCTGTAAATCAATACCTCAGTGGTTATATTTTGCCAGCACCCTGTCAGGAGGCAGCAGAGTCCTCCTCTGAAGAGACCTGAAAGGTGCTTGTGCGTGCCTCCATCTGTATGACTGCAGCAAGAGAGAGTGGGAATGATAAAGGTCCATCACGTACTCCTCCTCATCTTCACAGGTAAAGGTGTTCCAGTCATTGCCTTGAACAGGGGTCAGCTCCTTCCTGAGCATGCAGGACCAGGGCTTTGTGTATACAACAGTATGAGAAAATGTGTGTTCTGGGAGCAGCCTGTCCTACTGATAAGGCTCTATGAATACACAAAATCATTTAAATGAAAGCTTTGGAGTGTGTCATTGGCAGCTCGGATATCTGTAATTTCAGACACAAGGTATTTTGAAGTAAGAAGTCTTTCTGTTTAGTTGGGTTTTTTTCTCTGTCAACTTTTTGCCATGTTCCCATTTACTTTAGCGCTACCTGTATTTCAAAATATGTGAAAGGACCTAGTAAACATGGCTAGAAATGTAAACATTCATTACAAGAAATTTCATTAAGTTGTAGGACTACTGACAAGGAAGCAGAATTGATTTGCAGCTGCATGTGTTGTACCAGCATAACTCTTTTTAAACTGTCACTTAGAAGAATAAGTGTTTTGTGATCCTATGGAATTTCCACCAAATTCAAGCAGTATATTAAATTCCTACTCAGCCTTCACCAGAAGGCAGCAATGTGAAGGAATTTAATTGGATTAATAAAGCGCTTGATTTGGATATGATGCTGTGATCATAACTTAAAAATTGAAAGAGGACTCCTGCCCGCCCCGGCCCAGCCTGCTGGCAGGGAAAATGAGCAGTGCTCATCTGCAGCAGACAGCTTATCTCAATGGCATCCAAGTATTTTAATATCATCTCATGGCAGGACCAGGCCAAGACAGAGTCCTCGGCATCTTGGCTCAACTACATAAAAGGGGCTGATGAAAAGTCAGTTAGGAAACAAGTGGAAATCCTGGCTTAGGTTGGAGTCAGCAGCAAAATTCTTGTTCACCAATGGCCTGGGATTCAACATGAGACGGAGGAAGGCAAGGATGGGATCTGCCAAAAATGCCTGTGGCAAGGCTCAGCTGTTCTGTTCCTTCTCGCTGCCTTTAAAAGCGGGTACATACAAAAACATCCCCAAGCTCACCTTCCATTTGGTCTACTCCCCTGTAACAGTGAAGCAGATACAGTCTGGGTACGCGATGCAGCTGCTTGTTCTGCAACAGGTGATCTGGAAATGAGGTTTGTCTGTTTTTGCACAAGATTGGAATCTGAGCCCTCACCCCTTGGGAGTACAATACCACGCACAGGAAATGCTAAAGTTGCACCGAAACAAAGCTGCTACCTGCCATTTTCACTCACCTTACAAGGGCTCTTTCGTGTAGCACTGCCAAGTCACGCTGAGCAGTCTGTGGGCAGAGCTCTCTGAGAACGCGTTGAGACTTCCCCCGAGGAGCGGGAAATAAGAGACAGCATTGTGGTTTCCTTCTCTCTCGCCACGAATAACTGAGCAACTCTGAGGATGGAGAGGAGCTCCTGCTCTGCTTAGAGCTCGTATGCAAGGAGCGTGCGTGGTGCTTTGACCCCAACAGCTGTCGTGCTTGGCCCTGTCCTTTAATGTTGCTGTTACAGGCAAGTCACTGGAATTGAGGTTGGAGAAAATGGCATCAGAAACCTCTGGCTATGGGTGTTCTCTGTGCTTAGCTGCCCTCAAGTATTGCATGTAAGCACAGTTGTGTGTTGGGAGAGCATGGGGAAGATTCCTAATGCTCAGTCTATTGTCCACAGTCGTGGCTACTTGTTTTTGTTCATCTCCTAGATGGAGGCTGTTGTTGCCTTACTCCCAAACTGACCTCCGGATCAGATAGGTAGTTACCCTTCCTGATGGTATTTGCAATGCACATAATGCCCCCTGAAATGAGGGCACACAGAGGACTCGGTGCTAACCCACTGCCAGCAGCTTGCTGTTGAGAGTATTTTCTTCATGCCCACCTCAGTCTGATGGTGCAGTAGCCTGTTCCCTGTCCCAGCTCACTGATGCCACCCCTGCTGTTCCGCAGCTCGGCTGGCCCTGTGCTATGAAGACGAGACTCGCCTCGTCGAGGACTTGTTCAAGGACTACAACAAGGTTTTGCGCCCAGTGGAGGACCATCGGGATGCTGTTGTTGTCACTGTCGGGCTGCAGCTCATTCAGCTTATTAGCGTGGTACAGTACAAACATGTGGTGCATGTTGAACCACTGGCTTATGTGATAGGGCCAAGCAGTGTCATTTTTCCAAGGAAACAATTTTTCTCCTTTAATCCTGATGTTTGCTGCCGCTGTCTTATTTTCTTCTTTTTTTAAGGATGAAGTAAATCAGATTGTGACAACCAACGTTCGCCTGAAACAGGTAACTAAATACTGCTAACCATTTCCTCCAATTCAAATAAACACACTGGACTCAGCCAGGAATTAACTACTCTGTTACACTTTCAGGAGCAACTTGGACAGGTAGGTCAGCTAGCAGGGCATTTGTCCTTTCTGGGGTGTCAAGAACAAAATGCTCTAGACACCAAGCACCTCAAGAAAAGCATTTGCATTGTATTGCAAACAGCAGACTTCTGCTATATTTGTCTTTTAGATTATTTTCCATTATTTTTTTATAAGCTGCTTAAACAAAAATTTAAGTTAAAGTTAAAAAAATTAGCTGGGGGTCCCACTAGCATATGTTTATGCTTACCTGCATGTCCCAAAGAAAGGGAGGTGCACGTTTCTAGGAAGTACTAAAAATACTCCCAGAAAGTGCTGGAAATGGTTCTCAGTGGCTGAAATCCTCCCTCTTTAGCAATGGACAGATGTCAACCTGAAGTGGAATCCAGATGACTATGGTGGTGTAAAAAAAATCCGCATCCCCTCGGACGATATCTGGCGGCCAGACCTTGTTCTCTACAACAAGTAAGGGGTGTCAGCTGCCTGGGAAGGGAGGGGTAGCTCTGCCCCATGGCACTGCTGTGGAGGGGCTGCTTTCTCCTGAGATCTGGGCCAGTGAGTAGCATGCCTCAGAGCAAGCTTCCCCAGGAGCAGGCAGGATGGCTCTGGGGGAACCGGTCAACCTGCAGCCATAGTTATCCTTTTGTGGCTATGCTCATTATACTGCCCATATGGTTGTTAATGTCCTTGTTCCTTTTGCAGTGCAGACGGTGATTTTGCCATTGTTAAATTCACCAAAGTCCTTCTGGAGCACACAGGCCTGATCACCTGGACACCACCAGCCATTTTTAAAAGTTACTGTGAGATTATAGTCACGTACTTCCCATTTGACCAGCAGAACTGCAGTATGAAGTTGGGAACTTGGACATATGATGGTACAATGGTGGTTATTAACCCGGTAAGAAAGGAGTTTGTAATTGGGAAAAGCAGTAAAGACCTGGATATGTTTTTAGGGAAATTTCCAATTTAGAAGACAATATGACCTTGATTTGACTGAAAAACAAGTGGGCACCACCTCTAAAGAATAAGAGTCCTATTTGTAGATCTAGCACAAAATTTCCTGGTTTGGCTTATAATAATTCCTCTGCTCTCCTAGTCTCCTATCTGTCTATCCTCTGACAGCTTCACTCTTTGTCATGCTACCTGTTCTGCTTTTGTTTGTTTCCTTATTTTGGGGGGGAGGGTGCTTTATCTCTGCTCATGACTTTCCATTTCCAAGGACTCTCTCCCCATCTCCTCACATATGTCTGTTGTTGTAAATATTTAATCAGACTTTGTCTTTAGTCGACTATCCTTGACTGTTTCTGTAAAATGTTTAGTTGAATGGTGTGTAGAGGATGATATTCTAAGGCAAAATAACATAGAAAAGAGTGGTTTGCTCACAAAAATTCTTGAAGTGCCTGAGTTATTTGGAATCCTGTTCCTGAGCAACTGCCAAGTTTTTATTTTGTTCAGAATGTATAATATTAAGAATCTGTATATGTTTGCTGTCAGGAAAGTGATCGTCCAGATCTGAGTAACTTCATGGAGAGCGGGGAGTGGGTGATGAAGGACTACCGTGGCTGGAAGCATTGGGTTTACTATGCTTGCTGCCCTGACACTCCCTACCTGGATATCACCTACCACTTCCTCATGCAGCGCCTGCCTCTCTACTTCATCGTGAATGTCATCATTCCCTGCCTGCTCTTCTCCTTTTTAACTGGGTTTGTGTTTTACCTACCCACAGATTCAGGTGCGTAAATGTATTCACTCTACCGCTGCACAAATCACTCTTCTAACAAGTTTCTGAGAAATTCCCGGCATTTGAAATTGCCAACCAACTCAAAGGGAGCACTTACTAAAATTGGACATTTCAGCTCAAAATAAGGGCCCCCTTTGTCCCTGCTGAGCAGTTCTTGCTCCCTGCAACTGTCAACTCTGCTTCATTCATTTTACCTTGTCAGCTTTTTGTACTGCTTTATTTAATTAAGCTTCTTCTATGAGATACTTGATGTATTTTTTTTCAGTAGAAAACTTTACAGAAAGTTGAACTGGATAGAAAAAATGATGCATGAGTCATGTTTTGTGGTTCAGTTTTGACATCCTACATACTGGAAGATCTCAAATAGGAACTGACCTCTGGTGTCAGATGTGATTTTTATTCTGCCCATTGAGCCCAGCTTGAGCTTGCCAGAGAGCGAGGCAAGCGCACCCCCAGGAGGTTGTGAAGCAAGCATTAATCAGGTGTACGGCCTTCACCACTCAAAACGCACAGCCCATGAAGCGATCGTGGCAAGTAAGTTTTCCATATCCACCATCCATACCTCAGCCCAGTCATACCTGGTGCTTCCCACCTGAGTGCTGGAGCTGATGCTGCGTTAGGCTCTTGGGTTTGGCTAGCCTAGTTACTGCTTTGGGTGCTGGGAGAGATGATAGCACTCCAGACATACACACCTGTACTTGTGTGAATAGCCATCTTCCGCATCCTATCTTCTCAAATAAATACTCTCTGTACTGAATGATAGGAGCAGCAATGGGGGGTTTGTTTCGGATTTTTTTAATCTTATTTTGTTTTTGCATGGCAGGTGAGAAAATGACTCTCAGCATCTCTGTCCTGCTGTCTTTGACCGTGTTCCTTCTGGTCATCGTGGAGCTGATTCCCTCCACCTCCAGTGCAGTGCCTCTGATAGGCAAATACATGTTGTTTACAATGGTGTTTGTCATCACTTCAATCATCATCACGGTCATCGTCATCAACACCCACCACCGCTCCCCAAGCACTCACACCATGCCGCACTGGGTCAGGAAGGTGAGGTCTATGGCTTTGCATGTTTCCTGGTTTCCACTGAGTACCCCATATTTTATTGGCAGGTTTTCTAATAAAAGTCAACAAGAATTGGGGAAGTAAATGTATCACGGTAAATCTTTCTAGGCACCAGAGCCAGTGTTTACTACTTAGCTGTGCATAAAGTCAGCAAGATTGCTAAAGTGCTCCTTCAAGCAACAACATTGTCCACTGGGACAGAGTCTTGCAGGGAACAGATGAGGCAAAACACAGGCAGCTGAAGGTACAGGGAAAAGAAAATGTCCAAACTACAGGACTCGAATTACATCTCCTGGTCTAATTCTCCCTCTGACTGCAAAGCACTGCTGCCTGCCAGTGGCCAAGTTCGCTCAGCCCTTGTGAGAGAAGAGCACAAAGGCCATTGGGGATACCTGGACTCACCATCCTGTTTTGCAAAAGCTGTGGTCTTCTCTCCAGCAAATACAGCTGCTCTGCAGTCCTTGGGAAGCCAGGTGATCCTTGCACAACAGTCTGAATTGGTAATCACGAGACGTAGAAAAAATCAGGTGTCCGGCATTATGAGCTCTTTGCCAGGGAGACAGTAACAAAGAGGATCCATTCAGTTATTCTTGTCTTTTTCAAGCCTGCCTTGGGTTCATATTAAACCATGACATAAATAAGAGACTGTTCCATGTATTTCTAACTATGCTTGAAAGGCTACAGCTTACATCAGGTTCACTCTGCAGCACAAGCAATCCCTGCAGTAGGGAGATTTCAACAGGCAAGCATTGCATGTGCTTGAAAGTGCTCTGGCAGCAAGCCTCTGTTACTGCAAAGGAAATTGCTGTAAACCCTTATCCGCATGTGTAACAAACGTTTGAAACAGCAACGTCAAATGTAAGTAGCTAAAAGAGATCCTTTGTAGTCCATTCTTCAAGCCCGATTCTTAAGCAATATGTTCCAAATTAGATAAGATTGACAATGCTCTGTCAGCTCACGTTAGCTGAGGGTCTGCTCCCAGTTGTCACACCCCCCTCCTCGTGTGTAGATGTTGACTATATGGTAGGGGGAAATGGTTTCCAGAAAATGTGTGACAGGCCAGCAGGTGACTCCTCTGCCTCAGGACATAAGGCTGACAAAAGCCTCTGTGTGATTAAGGTGCAGGCTGTGACATAATCCAAGACGGAATTTGTAGCCGATCCAGCGCAGGAAGCGATTTGGGACTGGGGAGGCTCGCCTTTGTCCAGGACACAGCTGCATCTGTAACAAAGCCCTGCTGACCAGCAACTGTCTTCTTTCTTTTCAGATCTTTATTGACACAATCCCAAACATCATGTTTTTCTCTACAATGAAACGACCATCCAGGGATAAACAAGACAAAAATATTTTTGCAGAAGATATTGATATTTCTGAAATTTCCGGGAAGCCAGGCTCTGTGCCTGTCAACTTCTACTCCCCACTTACCAGAAACCCAGATGTGAAAAATGCTATAGAAGGAATCAAATACATTGCGGAAACTATGAAAGCAGACCAAGAAGCCAGTAATGTAAGACATTTTTTGTGTGTGAATCACTTCTTGCTTTCAAATTGCTACATCTTATTTTTTTGGCAAAATATCCCTAAGTTGCAAAACCACTCCAAGCTCTGGTTTGGCTTTAGCAGGAGTCTGTCTTCTCCTCTTCATGCAAGGAGCATCAAGATAACAAGAAGCAACGGATAATTGTTGCAGATGGCAATTAAATCTTGCCCTGCCCCCCCCCCCCCCCCCCCAAAAAAAAAGTGTCATAGCTAAGGTTTTCTAAACAAGGTGCATGAACCTGTAGAGATGGAGTGTCTGCAAGTTGCAAAGCAGTTTCAAGAACTGTAAGCAACACACATTCCTCCTGTCTCCCACTCAGGCATCTTCTCCCTGTGGTAAGCAAGCTCCTGACACTTTTGAAAAGCCAGGCAGCAAGCTAAACTCCAAAAGGCATGTAGTTTTATCTGAGAAGTGTTACATGTAACTTACAAATTATAATTTCAATTTCATTAAGGTTTTATTTTATTCCTGAACGTTACCAGCAGTCCTTGCAAATGAAGCATGTCACAAGCTACTCTGATTACCGACTTTTTCCACACTGCAAGCCAAAGGAAGGACAAATGAGTGTAGAGTCACATATGGCAGTGTTCCCCAGGAAAACCAGCTCTGGCTCTTTGCGGCACATTCAACGCAATCAACCCTCGCTTTTATTTCTGTTACCACAGCTCACGCAGCTTTTGCATGGGTAATTCAGCCCTTCTACTTCACATTTCTAAATGATCATAGGCCTTTCCTGTTGAGCTGCAGGCTAGCCTGAGGATGGGGAAAGAGGTCTCTGGGACAATAATCTGGCCATACTCTTGAAAAGGAGGCGCCTCCTCTCCAGGGGCAGGATTTACACCACAGTGTTTGTTCCTGCGATCAAATTCCTGGAGCATGTGGAATGGCTCTGGCTGTAGTCTCATGTTCCCTATGACGCCTGTGCCTCTCTGCAGATAAAGTCTTACCCTCAGCAGGGCTGGCATGGCTTCAGCACCTCTGGGTTTCACTTCCTCCTAGGCTTACAAGGAGGGTCTTCAGGTTACTGGCAAGCACTCCATTCGGAAGTGGAGCCCAGCTGCTTGTGTCATCTGGGCACCACTGATATAACTTCCACAGGTTTCAGAATATTAGATAAACTGAAGATTGTGGGTTCTGAAGGCTGCCACTTCACTGCATTCCCTTAGGCACTTACGAGCCACCTCAGACTGTACTGATTATCAGTGTCATCTAGACAATTTACAACAGCCTCTTCTACTTATGAGGCATCTAAGGCAAAAGTAGAGGGTGCCTTAGACAAGTACGTGTGTCACTCCATAAGATAGAGTTACAGGGTAGAAATCCTGATCCCTGCTGCACTTAACACCTCTCACTCTGCTTGCTCTTATGGTGCTGGGTTCCCACAAAAGCATCCAGTGAAAAACATGGTAGCAGAGCAAGTGGTTCACAGTGTCCCACAGCTTTAAAAAAGACTACAAAAGCTTCGGAGAAGGTTTTCCCAGACCGTAGAGTGTATACTAGGCATGGAAAACAGGGACTAGAGCTAACTTAATGACAATTGCTTAGGTAACCCAAGAGAATGAAAAAGCAAAGGGAAAACAAAAGCCAGTTGGATCAAACTCAGCATTTTGCTTTCAATATCTTAAACTCTCCTTCAAAGACAACCATTTGACTAAAAATCAAGCTTTTCAATATTTCTTTTTAATGAAATTGTTCACCAAATTATCAGTTTAGTCTTGAAACTTGCATTTCTAGTAGCTTAGGCTTTTTCAACCACTGACCTGCTTTTGAGAAGAAAATAAGTATTTTTTTCATAATAATAGTGGAACTTTAAGAATAGCCTTTCCCTTGTTTAAGACAGCAGTTTACAAGTACACTCATAACAAACATATCTCTGCAGAGATTTTACCATCATCTCCTTTGTTTCTTTCCCAGGCTGCAGAAGAATGGAAGTTTGTTGCAATGGTGGTTGATCATCTTCTCCTTGGAATATTTATGCTAGTTTGTATTATAGGAACATTAGCTGTGTTTGCTGGTCGCCTTATTGAATTAAATCAGCAAGGATGAACATCAGCTGGAAACTATTTGCTACCCTGGTCAGCATCTGAAAGCATCTTAACCATCAAAACCTGGCCAGACTCTGAAAGTTTCACAGACAGGAATCCATCCCTGCTGGGAAAGAACAGGGATAATAAAATGTGAGGCTCCATTCTTAGTGCTTCTGAGCTGCTGCTCAGTGGCATTTCATTGCCGAAAAGAAACACTTGGGTTACTGGTAGATGGAATGGCTGTCAGCCAGGTTTTGATTTGTTTTACGCTTTATTAAAAATGTTAACGCATTAATAAGACTGTCTGATTTTATAACTCACAGATACAATTCCAGTGAAATCAACAGCAGTGTAACAAGCTTTAGCTGAGCTGTAAATCTGAATCCAACTTTAGCATTCAAGCTGGGTTCCGTATCTGCCACGTGGTTTGTATATTGGCAGAATCACAAATGACTCCCCTTGTAACGCTAGATGTAACCAGCAGAAACATCTCGAAGTCCATGCTTAAGCACTTGATTTTCATGCACAAATCTGAAATGACTGGCTGTCATATGTGACTCTACCTGTAGAAACTCTTGATGCAGCAAAGAGGAATGACTGTTCCTTACTGTGGGAAGGATCCAGCCTCAGCTAATTGGGTCCCACATGTAATTTTTTGCTATCAAGTCCTATGGTAAAGGACTGTAGAGGAGGATTTTTTTGCCCCTTTCTATCTCCAAGCCATGCTCTGTGACCATCAGACATCCCAGTGACTATAAGAAGCCCCACATTTGTTATGTATTAACACTCAGAACGCTCAGTTGTCATCAGAGATGTTCTGCAATATCGTGCTAAGGGAAAAGTTTAGGCCAGAGGGGAAAGA
>NW_010415987.1:0-5500 GCF_000710305.1 Buceros rhinoceros silvestris | reverse complement strand
TTTCCACTCTCCGTTTTGAATGATGACTAACGCTTCAAAGGTGGGGGTGCTCAGTTTGACGTCTTAAACCCAATTCTCTCTGTTCCCTGGAAACTGTCCCCTGCCCTGCTGAAACAGATGCTGGGCATTAGAGCCGGGCGCGGGATCACGAAGGTCGTTCCTGGGGAAAGCGCGGCTCTCGGTTGCGCTCGCGGTGTCGCGCTGCCAGGACAGCTCCGCCGCCGAGCCCCGCCACCGTGACCCGAGCTGTGTTCAAACGTTGGGCAGCAGCGCGCTCCAGCGGCCAAGGACAGGTGGTGCCGCCTCCGGACAAAGACCGCGGCGTTCTCGGAAATACTCGGCAGCAGCAACGAGCCCGCGAGTGTTTCAGTCACACAGCACAGATATACCAGCTTGGCTGCCTGTTTTTCCCAAAAAATAAGTAAGCAGAGGTGGGGCAACTGATATAAGTTACTCACCTTCCCCAGCTGGTTGTCCGCACCGACAGGACTACTTTGCTAGCAGCTGTAAATAATTTGCTGTGAGTTTAATAAAATAATTTGTATTATGTTAATGCTCTACAGGAATGTGTCGTGTCTGCAGAGGACAGGCATTTGAACGGCTCACAGGGAAAGTCAGGCACTTGTGCAAGACTTTCATCATTGTGTAGTGTTTGCTGGACAATATTTTGGTGAGCTGCAGTCCTAAGCAAAGCAGTTTATCTAGGGCAATGGATCACTTGTAGCACTCTGCTCAGCTGATGGTAATCTTTGCCTCCCTGGATGATCATTAACCCCGTAAACGACTGTTGAAGATGTATGCTGGGCAAAGCCGCTGCTGATGGAGTGCTTGCTGCAGCTCTGTGTATCGTCAGTGTGAGTTCCCAGCCATTGGAGAGACTTACGCATCGACCCAGCTCGTGATGAACTAAGCTGCAGTGTGATGGTGCCTGGAACTTAATATTGGAGACTGTGATTGGCACTAAAATTGACAGAACAATCCTCTTAGAGCAGCATGTCGTTGAATCTTAGCATTAAAAATAAATGTTAAGTAACAAGATTCACAGTGAGCATCCACAGTATCTTTGTTCAGCTTCCTCAAGGCAGATCTAGGTCTTGGCCTTCAAATTCTACATATTTGTGTGCCAGGGTGTGTGCATGTACCCACACGTGCCTGCCCACTTGTTGCTCCAGCTTTCTTCATACACAGCTAGTGACACGTTGCAGTGTTTCCCCCCCAGTTCCTCAGAAAAAGCTTTGAAATTATTTATTTGAAAAATTTTGCTTGTGATAGTTTGATCTGTCTTATGGGCACAGCAAATCTTCTGCTTCCCTATCACTCTGAGTCTTGATGAGCTACTTGTGTCTCAAAAGATGTAACACTGGACAAAAAAAAAACCCAAAACATTAACATCTTCTCTTCTTAGGTTGCGGAATCCAGGCATTGTACTCTGACTCTCAAAACAGATGGTCCTCCAAACATCAATAAGCACACTTCAGGAGACAGTTCAGCTGCTTTTTTTGGTTTTTTCCTTGCTTTGAATACTCAGACTGGCCCAGTCTTCCTTACTCTCTATCTCTCACTCACTGATGATGATTTTTTATATGATATGATACATTTTTTATACATTATGATACATTTTTTCTTGCATACCACTAACATTCCCTGTTACCATATCCACCTGTTGAGAACACCCTTACCTACATACAGACTATCTCTTCTCGCCAGCTACTGTCCTTTAACACATCAGCACAGCTGAACACCTGCCAGAACAGTCGCTTTAGAGGTTGCAAGTGTGCTGTCTCAGTCACTGTCAAAGATAATTTGCTGTCAACGTGTAAGTACCTATTGTCTAACGATTTCTCATTTACAGCACCGTAGTCTCTCTCGGCAACCTCAATGCTGAGCTCTCCTCTCCCCTACATGGCTAGCACCAGCAGCCTCAGGGAGATGGCCCTGGATAATACTCATGCAACCCAGACATGCATCTCTGCTGCCTCACTGCCTTCAACTGGCAAATTTTGGCCCTGAGCTAACAACTCTAACAATAAGCAAAACAAGAAACAGGCCTTATACACTCCTTGTTAAATTTCTCTAATAATTGTAAAACATAAGGAAATGCCAGCACTGTGGTGCTCAGGTAAGCAGACACCATGTAAAAGAAGGCAGACCTGGGGGCTCCGGGTGAGAAGGTGTCGCTTTTAGCGATAATACCCTGAGCAGTTCACTTGTCCCCCTTTTAACTGCCATGTTCCTGCTATTAAAGATGCTTTTGTTCACTTCGAGCTTGTTGACAACACCCTATTTATGTCCTTAATAGAATAGCTCTCTGGAACATCCCCATCTTCTCCAGCCTAAGTCTCTTTCCAACTTTTAAACAATTTGAAAATTAACTTTCCCCTTCCCATCCCTTTAGCTGACCTTCAGCTACTTTCTACTGTGCCATGAATATTTTGCTCTCGGAGATGCAGCCATTGCCAAGTCTCCTTCCCCTTTGGCACGTGCTGTTTAGGAGACCTGACCCTTCTGAGGGGGTTCTTGGGATTTTTAAAGTCCGTTACCTTGTACCAGCTCCAAGGGAGCAATTTCACCTCTGTGTGAGTCTGTAATCAGAACAGGCTGCTGCTTTCCATCACCACCAGGCAGATGAGCTAAAATTGACGGCCTTATTCTGTCTATTCAGCCAGTTGGATCTTGGCTTTGTAAAACATAGCTGAGCTGATCAGCACAGCAGGCAGAAAAATGACATTCACTGAACTCTAAATGCTTGATCATGAGCTTGCATATGCCAGGTGTGATCATTCATCTGCACCTAGCACTCAGGACCTGAAGCCTCCTTCAGTTTGAGGGCTTTTAAGAAACCAGGTCATTGTTTCAGGCAATTGTAAGATAATTTAAAGACTCGTGTTTTCTCCCGGATATAAGTTGCTGCCAACCTCCCTGCTGTGGCCATCTCTCCAGAGGTGCGTGGAAAGCAGTGTGAGTTTCATCAGCACGCTGACTCGGCAGTTCCTGTTTCCACAGCTGAGGCAAACCACAGCAGGTAGGGACAGCAGAGTCAAAGACAACGTGTAACACGGGACTCACGAAGTGCACAAACGCTGTGCTGCTATTGGAGAAAGGAAGCACGTTACCTCCCCGAAAAGTTTGTTTGCTGGTATGGTGGCATGCAAGATAGAGCCTTTAAGGTAACTGATGGTTCAGCACACCAGAAATGCTTCTGACTTTGGACGCTTTTAGAAGGTTGTTGTGCTTCGATCCAGTTGCAAGGCCACACATTTTCTAGGTAAAGTCTAGCACAACCTGCAGGCCCCTAGGCACCCTCCAGGGCGTAAATTCCCTCACTCCCTCTTGCTATTCCCAAAAAATAGAGAAATTGGTATAAAGTCTCCCAAGCTTCTCTCTGATGAGTGTTGCACAGACAGACTTCTAAAAAAACTCTGGAGCACTTTCACCCTTTCCAAAAATCAAATCCCAACTACAGGTGGGGCAATCACGTACTGCTTTGTGAAAGATTCTCTTAAACAAATGTACTTCAGTCCCTGATAATGTATAAAAGACTGGCGGAGCTACGGAACACACACAGCCTGCAGGCAACCATTTCCATGTTCATTGCCAGAGCCCTGCGGAGCTCCGTTGGCCGTAGGTGGGTTATCTACAAGAAGGACAGGACAATTCCGCTTGTTACCATGCAACAGGCCAGACTGACCAGAGGCAAGAGTCCCAAGGAGTCTGTAGGCTCTTGCAGTGCAATGATGATGGGTCACTTGGTGGATTCCCCATAAAGGGAGAACTCTTTCCTAGCAAGGCTTGTTACTGTTTCCCATCAAGCACATCCTCCCAACTCCTAATAGCCGAGCAGATCTGTATCAGTGTTTGCTATTTATCCCACACAGAGCCTGGAATAAACACATCACGTGGTATTTCCCCAGTTCATAGACAAGAGGAAGCTGTTTGCCTCGAAGTGGCTTTTCAGCTAACCAATGACCCAAATGCAGTATTCCGTGCTTAGGAGCCTCATGTGGATTTGTGACCCTCTTTAGGGAGCTTTAGGTCCGTAAAGGCAGTAAACACAGAGTACCTTCAGTTCTTCCATTTGTGAGCTCCGTAACTTTTGCTTGCAAGCTGATCTAGGTTGTGTATGTGGGTCAGAAGAGGGTTGAGAGAAAGAACTGAAACTGTCTTTGTGTCCATCTTGTAATACTCCAAGCATTCAATGACACAGAAATGGAAGTTACCCATAAAAGCCTAGGAAGGTTTGAGACCTTACACTGAAGGCAAATCAGTAATGCCATTGCTCTTAGCGCAGCGTGTCTCACCACAGTGCTGTCTTCAGGCAACTGGTCATCTCTCCTGGTCAACACATGTAAGTAAGTTGTAGCAAGCTAGCTCAGCACACAGGTTACTCAGTCTTTGACTTTCCTGGCACATGTTGTTAGAAGGAATCAAGGATTCTTCAGGACGCCTGCCTCCAGCACTCGTACCTTTTAGAAAACAATTCTGTGCAGCTGCTCTGGCTGGGCCATGCATGGAGTAAACAAAAGAAAAAGATCCAAATACTTCCATAACGTGAAATCCTACAGAGACAAAAGCATGTGGGATCAACGTGTTGGCTCATAGGCATTTAGGACACAGCTTTCGCCCTTCAAATCTTGCTCCTATCTGCCCAAGCTACTCCACTCCACTACATATGATCTGGGCATTTGTCCATTTGAGACTTCAGTGCTGGCCACAAACCCAAAAGTTTTGTTTCTAGAAAACTTAGTCAAGCTGGGAGGGAGAAGTAAGCAGAATCTATTGCTTGTCTGCCAATCTCTGCATGAGTTAATTGAGGTAAGAAGCACAAATGCCTTTTAGGGTGTCATGTAGAGAGGGGTAATTGACCTTCCCCCACCTCCGCATACTGCAAACCCTGAAAGGGAAAAACCAAGTACCTCTTCCCCGCTGTTTAATTACGTTTCTACTTCACTGTGTGCGCCTCTGCCTGCTGCCTTGACGTTCCCCAAGCCCCACTACCCCTCTCCTGCTGGCTGCTATCAAGGCCACGGGAGGCAGGTAGGGGAAATGAAGCGCGTTGAGAGCTCTGCGGACAAACAGAGCGTCAGGAGCTGGGGTGAGAGGAGACCCAAGGGCTTTACGGCCCTTGGGGCTCGCAGCTTTCCCAGAAGGCCGGGGCAGTGCTGAGCGGAGCGGGAGGGGACAGCGCACCTCCTCCCTCCGCCACCGCCCGACCCCGGGTGCGCCGGAGGCCGGAGAGTCACGGAAAGCAGGGCTGCCGGTGAGGGTCTGGACAGGATGACTCCCTGAGAAAGCTACCGGTATCCACCGTTCAGGTCGTTAGCACTTAGGGACCGGAAAACCTTTCCCTGTGTCGTGGTTATCTCGCTAACTCTGACCGGTGTTGACTGCCACTGAACACCTGGGACAGAAGGAGCGCAGGTACGGCTTGGGGGCACGGCCTTCACTGGCACCCCCACGCCGCCTGGGCAGGACCATCCCACTGAAAAGGATCGCTCCACCG
>NW_010415986.1:32040-39271 GCF_000710305.1 Buceros rhinoceros silvestris | reverse complement strand
AAAGTGTTACTTACATTTGGTTTTCATTTCACATTCAGCAACTATAGCAAAGTTTTTAAAGTTTAATTATTTAAAACTGTGTTCAATGTTTGTGATTAATTCTCATTGTACAGCTCCAACCATGGAGTTTTTTATTTGTAAGTTACTTTAAAAAATTCCAAATAATGCAGACAGCCGGGTGATCTACATCTACGTAGTTAAATAGCTAAGTACGATATTCAATACTAGCCTTACATTTTATTATATGTGATGGTTTGGTACTATCAATGATATTACACATCTCACTTTAATGTTCAGAAAGAATTCACCCTTTGAAGAGCTATCAAAATCAGATGGTATTTTTTGTGACAGTAAGTTAAGCTTCTTTGACAATGATGTACTCCTATTTCAGTGGTGAATTGGAGAACAATCCTACAATTACTTGAAAGACTATTACTCCTTAATATTCTGAATTATACCTTAAAAATTAACTTCTAATGTGAATGAAAACTATGTGAAATGTGAATCTTCTTACGAATCAGATTTCCTGCTACTTCCTCGCATTTAAGATACACACTCAAGTGTGTTAGGTGATTATTTTTTATCTCCCATACACTTTTTGAGACAAGAGATCGATAGATTTCTTTAAATGCACAGAACTAACTGACGGGTTCAAAACAATAGTGTAAGACCAGTCTTACACTATTAACTTAGTGTAATTAACTTAGTGTAATAAGTGACTTAGCTCAAAGTCTCAACTAGTCTTCTCTACCCGCTTCTGCCCAGACCTGCACAGCAACTGGGCTTTCCGGCAGAGCCCTCCTGCGGCTTAGTCCAGGCCAGACCAATTGATGGCAATCGCTTATCAAAAGCTCTGACCAGTCAATATCGACTCTATAGAAAAAAGACTGAGCTGGTGGGATGCTCCTCCAGGAGCAGGGCAGGAGTCTTCAGAGCCCGGGTCACCTGTCGTGTGCTGTTGGAGGCCCCCTGATCTGAAGGGGGGGAAAGGACTGGCTATAGATGGATGTCTGGGGAAAAATAACAGGGCAAGCACGGATCCTCATAGTTCCTGTCTTAGACTTACCCAGGGTGAAAATCCCCTCAGCTTAGGGAATTTCCTGAGCGTTCTGCAGTTTGTCACTGTGGTGTGGTTTATCATTTGCAGAAGTGGAAACTTCCCAGTAAAAGAAAGTTTGGAGATGTTCTGTGACAGTGTAACTGGATCAAAGAAATGTACAAAACAGAGAGCAGGGCATAAAGAGGAAACTCATCCTTATGTCTGTAAAATTGGAAGTTCCAGGGAAAAACACCTGATTTGTAATGGGTCACACTTTATTTTGAAGTCATTCTACTGCTGTAGATTTGGACTAACAATAAAATAGCATAAATAATCCTTAAATGTGATAGTGTACCACATAACTTGGCTTCTTATCCAAGTAAACCGTTTGAAGGCTCATCTGCGTGTCTGTCAGAATAGTAGTAATTCAAGGCATGTTCATCAGCATCAACTTAAAGCTTTTTTCCTTTTAAGAATTGTATATTTGAAAAAACCCTAAGCATACAACAGTCATATAGGATGTACAGGTTACAGTGCTTGATTGTCCAATAAAATTCCACATTTAAATTTTTTTCTAAATTTGCCAAACAGTGACCCTAGGTAAGGTTTGAAAAAACAACAGTTAGAGAAGATGTTTTTGTTCATTTTTTAAATATCATTTTCTGAGAAAACCCAGCTCCTCACAGTTTTACTATTTGTACTTGTAGTTGGTGGTGCAGGTCAGTGTGGCGAAAGACTCTCATCATCCATGTACAAATGCATTCAAATCCAGCCAGTGGCTAAATGTGAGAAAAATCTCAGTTCATAGAAATTCAGCAAAGAAAAGTTCTTGAAGTTTGTCTGTACAAGGAGAACTTTTGTATTCACTCTCTTCATGGACAGTTTCACGATGATCCTGAAGATAAATGTAAAGTCATGTCAGGAAATGAAAAATTGACAAAACAAACCCAGAAAAGATCTAGGGGGGTTGCTGGTAAACGGGACGCTGCCTTTGTGCAGCTTTTATACCAAATTACCGCTCTCCCTCGTTTACCTTCATGCACATAATCAGTGCATCAGGGTACACTAGGTCAGACGTGACAGACCAGCCACGCAGTGGAGCCAAACTTTGCGGTAGCATTGGGGACTGAGATGGTTGTTTCCAGCAGCTAAAAGAGAGATTTCTGAGTTTTGACTGCAACACCTTTTTTCATTATACAAACTGTTACAAAGGGACTGGAATTTCCAGGTAGGAAGGGGAAATATTTGTGCAAAGACAAATATCCTCATTTTAAAAGGGAGAAGTGAGAAAGAAAACATGGTGATGAGGGGCTATAGGCAAGAAAATGAAACTGGTGAAAGATGAAAAGAGGAGAGTCTCTGCGATCCCACTGATAGCTGTTTCACTAGCCAAAGTATTCAACTCTGCACTAAACAGTTGCTAAATTTCCTGAAAACTCTTTCCAGTAGAAACGGGCAAGTAGTATAATTTGGAGCAGACTGTGATGGCGTTCGTGGGCACTGATAATGCCTCCGTGCTCTGAGTGAACCCTCCGGATGTCACTACTTCCTACTTACCATTTTGCCAAAGATTTGCTGCTGAAGCGTTTTAATGACGTTGTGTCGTGCTTCAGAATTCCTCTCCAGTGTTCAATACGATGAAAACACAAGAGACGTGGTGAAAAAGAGGGGGTAGGAAGTGTAAAGAACAAAACCAGAATATGTTTAATTTCTTTTGCTATTTAGGATTCTACACTACTAATTTTGCTTAGTCTATTTTGTTCTTAGTCTAGTTGACCTTTTGTCAAGCCAAAAAGTTAATAAATGAAATATTATGTGTCAAAGATATTTAAATACCCACCTGTTCCTGGTTTACAACAAAATTCAAAAAAACCAAATACATAACCTGAGAACCACAGAACGGTTGTGGCTGGGACTTCTGGAGATCATCTTGTCTAGCCTCCCTCACTCAAGCAGAAGTCTGGAAGAAGTATTTTCTGCTCTCTCTCCTCATAAAGGTGTTCAAACCCATTTCACTGACTTGCTAGAACAATGCTGTAAGTAGCTACATCTGACTTAAGGGTACTACCAGTGCCTCTTAAGGATTGAGTGATCTTTTTATCGCTCTTAAAATTTTGTTGAGCTATCGAGTACAATCGATTATGGCAGTACACCCGGTACCTTCCTAGTAGGTCAACTGTCTTCATTTGAATTCCCTTTCTCTAACTTTTTAAACAATTAAGTCGTACCTGCAAGATAGAGCAAATAGGTCAGTGTAAGCAAATGAGACAAATGTGTCCTCACAGCACAATGCAGTGGACAACAGCATATTGACAAAGACACCGGAACCCTCAAGAAGGGCCGGAAGGTTTTCCATGCTGTGTGTAAGAGCTCTAAGAAGTGAATCTTTAAATAAATTACAGACTCTCATCAGTAAAATAAAATGATCACGTAGTATTTATTACACTCTGAAAACTAAATGTTTAGAAAGTTATTTTGCTCATGTTTCAAATTTAAGGGCTGTGTCACTTCTGTTTTCTCTGAATTTGACCACTGAATTTGAACAAATTTTCTGAATAACTGCATTGCTTTGACTGTGTTTTGAATATATTTTTGAGTATATTTTACTCAGAAGCTATGTTCTTCTCTAATGAAAAAGCTTATTCACGAATTTAAGCAGTTAATTAATAAGTTAAGCACTATCACTACCATCGTAATTTATCGTTATCTCCCCCTTACATTATTTTTGGTTACTTTTAGAGGTATGATTTCAAGTGCACAGCGCTAAGCTAAAGGAAAGCCTCTGCTATGATTTAACGAGGCCTGAGTAGTTTCACGGTTTTAGTTGTTACCCTTCAGAAATAACAGCATCACTCCCAGTGATAAAAATAATAGAGCAAATAAAATTGTAGAAACTTGAGGCTGGTCTCAGTTCTGGTTAAGTTCTGTGAATCTGCAACACTGAGCTGGACATTTCATAAGGACGTTTCATATTTCTGCAGAGATTTAGTAAGTACCACTTTGGTACAGTTGTCTGACGTTTCTGTTTGCATTCTTAGCTATAAGCAGTCCATACAGGAGTATAGCTGAGGAAAGGAAGAGAATCAAACCTTTCCTAAAGGCCTCCTTTTGTTCTTTTAGGGCTCTATAAATAACAATACTGCACTAATGTGAATTTTGATCAAGTGTTCTTTTGCAAATATTTTGCTCCCTTATTTTGCTGTCCCTTCTTTAGCCCACTTCACAGTTTTACTTCTATCTCTGCAGAGCACATTTTTTCTGTGATTTACCACAACAGAAAATTATCTTTACTCTGCCAGTAGGGCAGGAATTATATAATTTGGATTTTTTTTAGATTTATTTCTGAAACAACAGAAATGAAAGAAAATACATCAGCTGGCAAAAATAGGTTCTGATACTCTAGGATGTAGCTTAAGAGACAGCACACACAAATCTTCAGTGTTGTGGTTGAGTTAGATTTACATGAATCCTGAGGTTTTTATGAGTCAGGCTTAAGGCTTAGTAGAAAGTAAAGCATGGTACCTTCGGGTCATCCTATGGGCACGACTTCACAGAGAACACAAGCTTCTCAGTACATACACTGACTTTTGCAAACTATAAATCATCTGTGAGCCACTACTGTTCTACTAATTACAGTAAGAAGCTGTGCTCATTAGCTGTTCTCATCGGGTTCACTGCACGAGCTAAATAGTCCGTAAATGAGCCAGCAATTATTGCTGTATTACTGCTACCAGCTCTGTTCATATCAAAATATCCTCACCAAATGTTGTGCTTCTTGGTATTATCACGTTAGGAATTTCACAATATCATGTTGAAGCAGTTAATTGGGAGATTGTTCTTGGGCGATGAAGGAGCTTCTAAAACTTCTGTGAATCACTGGCTATCATAAGTATCTCCAGCCCATTTATGACAACCTCTTAAACCAGGCAACTGCATGAATACATAAATATCGTACTTAATGAACTAAGAAAGAAAATCCACACCTTGCTATTTATCCTCGGTTCTTCTTCTAACAGTAAACTTCAGTTAGCATTCATAGCCAGTGTCATCAATCAGTCGTGTCGTTGTTGTTAGTAGTACATGTATTTTATTAGTAAAAGAGGAAACATGGACTTACTGTTGTATTTCCATTGGCACTTCTACAGCAAGATTTTTAAGGCGATAACCTGTGTGCCAAATACAGTCTGTATGTCTCGTTCAAATGTCCTGTGGATGAGTTTTCAGTCAGGGAAGTGTGCTTTAGTCTGAGAGAGATAGGCAGGGGATACGAGCTTCCCTGTTCTTACCTCCAGTCTCACAATTTACTAAGCTGTAAACACTTGTCCCCTGATGGGTACATTGTCCTCTGTTTTCTGACTGGCTCTCATTTTAAATATTCCATGGTTCCTTACTGTAGAATTTGTACTGAGTCTGCTTGTGTTGGTCAAAGGACCACCCATTTGCTCCCCGATTTTTTATCAATGAAGTTCAGACTTTGTGCTTTTTACTGCCTGTGTGACTCAATACATAATTTGCCACAATACATAATTAGAACCACTATGTGCGGGGGGCACGTTCTGATACGGCTGAGAGAAAGGATTCAAAGAGGGAATAAATATTGATCTTAAAGATATGGCTTGTCTCAGAAAGCTGAAAAGGTGTGCATTAGAGAAGCAATTGCTAAACTACAGCATATTTCATGAACTTTGTAACCTTGATGATTTAAATAACATAATAACAGGATAAAAAACAGTGATTGCCATTTACAAGATGTTTCTGTAAGAACATATGATGTGGTGAAATTATCTTTCCTTTAATATGTAAGAATTGCTCTATACAACTTCAAACACAAGCACCATTAATTCAACTCAACTGGTACACACAAACATCTCTTGCTTCTTAGTTATGGGCTTAATCCCGCTGGGCCAAGGCTTAGGAAACTAGGAGCATTGACACAATAAAGCAGAGTCTGCCATGGGTAACTGGATAATTACGGAATCACGGACTGGTAGGGCTTGGATGGGACCTCTGGGGTTCATCTAGTCCAACTCACCTGCTAAAGCAGGTTGACCTAGAGCAAGTTGCACAGGATCACATCCAGGTGGTTTTGAGTATCTCCAGAGAAGACACCACAACCCCTCTGGGCAGCCTGTTCCAGTCTCTGCCACTCTCAAAGTAAAAAAGTTTTTCCTTCTGTTTAGGTGGAACTTCTTCTGTTCCAGTTTGTGCCTGTTGCTGCTTGTCCTGTCTCTGGGCACCACTGAATAGAATCTGGCCCCATCCTCCTGATACCCACCCTTTAGATATTGATAACATTGATAAAATCCCCTCTCCAGGCTAAATAAATCCAGGTCTCTCAGCCTTCCCTTGTAAGAGAGATAGTCCCCAAATCATCTTTGTAGCCCTTCACTGCACTCTCTCCAGTTGTTCCTTGTCTCTTGAACTGGAGAGACGAGAACTGGACTCAATACTCCAGATGTGGCCTCACTAGGGCAGAGTAGAGGAGGAGGAGAACCTCCTTCAACCTGCTGGCCACACTTTTCTTAATTCACCCCAGGATGCCATTGGCCTTCCTGGCTCATGGTTAATTTACGCACCAGGACTCCCAGGTCCTTCTCTACAGAGCTGTTTCTAGCACTCAACCCCTAATCTGTGCTGCTGCGTAGAGTTATTGTTCCCAGGGCGCAGGACTTTACGCTTGCCCTTGCTGAACTTCATTAGGTTCCTCTCTGCCCAACTCTCCAGCCTGTCCAGATCTCGCTGAATGGCAGCAGAGCCTTCTGCTGTACCAGCCCCTCCCCACAGCTTTGTAGCACCAGCAGACTTGCTGAGGGTGCACACTGTCCTTTCTTTGAGGTCAGTGATGAACATGTTGAACAAGACTGGACCCAATACCAACCCCTCAGGGCCACCACTAGCTACAGGCTTCAAACCAGACTCTGCACCACTGATGAAACCCTCTGAGGTCTGTCATTCAGCCAGTTGCATGTTTTCAAAACTACCTCCAGGACTGTGGTGTGTTTCCCCGAGGGGCCTTTATAGTGCACAGTGACACTGTTCCCCACCGGAACGTAGGAACAGCCCAGCCCCAGCAGTGGCTGCTGTCCTCCTGCGGCTGCTTCTCAGTAGGGATGTTAGGCTCCAGGAACACTTTTGGTGCGGCATGAGGCAGGGTTCTTCCAAATGACCTTACGTGAGTGAAGAGGAAACAGA
>NW_010415986.1:30586-31923 GCF_000710305.1 Buceros rhinoceros silvestris | reverse complement strand
CCATTTGGAAAAGAAAGGAGGAAGTATTTTGAAATATAGTGATGGAAATACTTAGACTGCTGAGGTTTCCAGGATTCCCGGTTTATTAGAATATTTATTCTCTCCTTTACATTTTGGCAGCCATCAACCAAGCAAACCAAAGGAAGAGCAATTAATTATGGTTATGGTAACGGCACTACTCTTAGGCATAATTTTAACTGAGGATTAACACAGTGAAAAAATAAAATATTCTATACAATTTATATTTTCCTAATATTATTATCCTGCACTTGCAATAAAATTATATGCTATACACATCCTGAAGCCGCAGAGCCCCAGTACAAACAAAATAGATGGAAACCGTTCTCATGGATATCACTCAAGTGTATCCTGTGCCTAATATTGGTTGTATTACCCCAATCCCCAAAGCCTCTGCTCTTATTCCCATTAAAATACAGCAAGACTTACAGACCACGAGCTGCCATCGTTTCTTTCTGTGGCAATCACCAGCGACTGTCGACGTTATTTTCTTGGCAGTTTCAGTAATTCTGTTTTAAAGAAGGTGCTGTTAGAAAATCAAACTTCTATCTTTCAGATACTTTTGAGGCTTGTAAAACTGTTTTCATCCTGCATTAGAATGAAAGAAAACCCTTCCAGAAACAGCATGAAAAATGTAATGTGAGAGGAAGGGGTGGAGTGCAAAGGAAACAGAAGCCCAGAATTTAGGACACCTGTATGGATATGGGACTCTTTATGGAAATTCTCGTACTTAACTCTCCTAAAGAATTCATGTATTTATGAAATCATGTACATTATATTGAAATTTATACTTTTAAATTTAAAGCTTGGTTTCAGTGAAATACAGATTTCTGATGATAAACAGGGTGTCAAAATATTCCAAAACAGCTTTTGTTAGGACTTCTTCATACCAGGTGATTGTCCTGGACTTGTTAGGCATTATTATCCCTAACGTGGTGAGTTGACCCTGGCTGGATGCCAGGTGCCCAACAAAGCTGCTGTGTCACTCCCCTCCTCATCTGGACAGGGGAGAGAAAATATAATGAAAGGCTCACGGGTTGAGATAAGGAGAGGGACATCACTCAGCAGTTACTGTCACGGGCAAAACAGACTCAGCTTGGGAAAAATAGTTAAATTTTTTTTACCAATCAAATCAGAGTAGGATAATCAGAAATAAAACCTAATCTTAAAACCCTTTCCCTCCACCCCTCTTTTCTTCCCCAGCTCAACTTCACTCCTCATTTCTCTACCTCCTCCCCTCCAGTGGCACAGGGAGATGGGGAATGGGAGTTGTGGTCAGTTCATCACATGATGCTACTTCCTCCTCAGCGGGAGGGCTC
>NW_010415986.1:23254-30442 GCF_000710305.1 Buceros rhinoceros silvestris | reverse complement strand
CCACTGCGGGAGGGCTCCTTGCCTTCTTTCCCTGCTCCAGTGTAGGATCCTCCCTTCAACAGGACACAGTCCTCCGTGAACTTCTCCAGATTCTCCTTTTCATGGACATCGGTTCTTCACAAACTGCTCCAGTGAGGATCAGTTCCACAAGGTGCAGTCTTTCAGGAACAGTTTGCTCCAGCATGAGTCCCCCACAGGTCCCCAGGTCCTGCCAGGAGCCTGCTTCAGCACGGGTTTCCCACAGGATCACAGCCTCCCTCCAGCATCCACCTGCTCCACCATGGGGTCCTTTGCAGGTTGCAGGTGGATATCTGCTCCACCATTAATCTCCATGGGCTGCAGGGGAACAGTCTGTCTAACCATGGTCTTCACCATGGGTTGCAGGGAAATCTCTGCTCTGGCATCTGGAGCGCTTCCACCCCCTCCTTCGTCACTGATCTTGGTGCCTGCAGAGCTGTTTCTTCCATGTATGCTCACTTGTCTCTCCCGGCTGCAATAGCAGCCACGTGTCATAGCACAGGAGTTTTTTCCCCCTTCTTAAATATGTTAAAACAGCCACGCTACCGCTGTCACTGATTGGTTCAGCCTTGGCCAGTGGAGGATCCATCTTGGAGCCAGCTGGCATTGGTTCTATCAGACATGGGGGAAGCATGTAGCAGCTTCTCACAGAAGCCACCACTGTAGCCCCCCAGCTACCAAAACTCTGCCATGCAAACCCAATACAAACATAAACTCTCTCAAAATACTTACATCTTAAACTGACTAAGTAGCCTGATTTTCTTTTAAGAGGGAGTAGTTGTAATTTATCCTTCTTGGATGAAAAATGCCAGATGCAATGTGGTACTCACATTGACAGCTTTTTCAAAAAGTTAATCAGAAAAGCAACTGTGGTGAATGTATTATGTAAATGCTGTTCTGGGAGAGATTGGGATCCACGTTGTATACGATGAGGAGGTTTGACCTGGTTTTCAACAGTACATTACATCTGTAACTAACTGCTGTTCAACAGAAAAGCTAGAGCACCACTGGTGCGTGTCAATGTAAAAGATATCTGCAGCCAATAAATAGTCATGTATTTTGAAAAAAGGCCCTTTGGATTTAGCAGCCTTGACACTCATTCTTAATTTTAATGAACATAGTTCATTTTAATGGAAAAGCATCCAGTAGAGATGGTCCTTCCTTTTGTTGTCATTGTTACACGCAGCAACAAACAAATCCAGGGAAGAGGGATGCAAAACCAGGGCTGTGGCAAAGCAAAAGGTCATACACTGATGTTTCATGTTCATTCTGGAGAATTATTAGCTGCACAGTGACTGGCACTTAACAGTACCTTCATGATTCATTTGCCAGTCACTCTGCAATTATTCCAGGTGCTGCTGGGGTAATGACTCTCAAGTTTTATAGGAGTAATCAGCATATAAATGTTGGCAGGATAAAACCTCCAACACAGGCTTCAGGTGCAGCACTCAATGCAGATGGAAACACTTCAGTTGGTTCTTAAAATGGGTGGTTCTATCTTGGCTGGAAAAAAATTGTTTTGGTGGAAACTTGGTTTTTATCCTAGTCTTATCTGGAATAGAAAGTAGAAGTTAAGAAACTTTTTAGTGTTCAAAAATAAAGAACTCTTTCTAAACTAAGTCCTTTTTGTAGGGAGCAAATAAGAAATTGGAACAAAGGATGTCGGAGTTCAAGCCTATGTGTATCTTTTTTACTTTTATTTAAAGAAATGCCCTGTCTGAGCTTTCTAGTTCCTTTACTTCAGCAAAATAATCAGTGATGCTAATGTGGCTCAGGTCAGGTGGATACGGACAGCACTCTGTTGTTTAAGTCCTGGGGTTTCTGAAAGGCTCTAATTCTCTTCCAAAAGGGTTTGAGTCAGTTTTAAAATATTACATGTACAATATAGTCAATCAGTCTGCTTTACAACTGTCATTGACATAAAAAATTCACAAATTCAGAGCAAGGGTGCTTCTGAGATTTAATGATCAGGAAGCAGGATGAAGGGGTTAATTAGGGAAGTTGTCAGAAATGTTTGGTTGAAAATTTTCCCCCAGAACTGTTAAAAAGAAAGCACAATTTGACATAATGAAATTTTACAAGCAGGAAGTACTGCTTTCACACAATTTTTAATTAAAATGCCTGATACCCAAAACACTGGAAATGTGGGAAAATTGCATTTTGATTCTGTATGGTTCTTTGTTTCTCAGTGAAAGCTCCAATACATCGTCTGATGCCTACATTATTTTTTACGGTGTAGATTAACCAGATGAATCCGAACTGGATCAGCAGAGGTAGACACTACTGCTGGAAGCCTCTACAATTACAAGCTCTAAGAATTTCTCCACAATGACAAAAACTGCTAATTATTCATTCGTGTTTTCATTACAGGTCCCAGTGAGAGAAGGAAGTTCATATGCAGAAGGATTAAAAACTGAGGGTGCAATCTCAAAATGCTTGGTAAGGTTATGGAAGTAGAACATGAAGCTAGTGCTGATGAGGAGACGCTATGAGACTGCTTGTCAGCGCATGATGAAAACTGCCTTATATGTTCAAAGTTCACATCATTAATTAATACACAGTTTAAGCGCCAAAACAGAGGAGGCCAAGTCAGCTTCAGGTTTTCTACACTGCGAAGGGGCGGTCAGATTCCTGTAGATTGAATAAAGCATGTCAAAACAATGACTGTTTTTTAATGAGATGACATTACCTCATCATCTTGATTGGCTCATGCAGTAGCTAAACTTAGTGATTTGGATCAAATTTATGTGGTCTTTGTCCCTTTAATGTGTTCAGGCATGGAACACTACTAGTGTCTTTGAATCCTTGTCATTTCGCAGACATCTTCAGGGACATTAAGGGCATGGGGTAAACATGAGCTATTTGTAAGTCTCCTGAAATACTTATTTAATATGAGACATCTTAAGCGTTGCATAAAAAATTCAGCCCACTATTTTTGCCTGTGTACGTGTATGCTTCAGTGACATTCTCTCTTCTACTTCTATCAGCTACAGCACAGAGTTGCTTCCATGACCTTCCCAAGACCCAAGGGCAAGAAAGAAAATCTTTTGCTTAAGATGGCTTACTACAAAATCTTCTTGGGAAACTTTGGAAAATTTCATTTGTATGTACCAAATTAGTAAAGAAGTTGCTGAAGTATACTAGATTACTACATAGTTTCCCGAATAATATAATGGTTTACTACTAATATGGTATTTTGGATTCATAAGTAAATGGTCCTGTTATATTTAAAGTAGAACTATTTCTAGTTCCGTGGTAATGAATCTTTCAGATTACTAAATGAGGACTGCACCAGCTCTAAATATTTTTCAAATAAATTTATGAAAAAAAGCTGCGATATTTCTAAACATTTTGTAATAAACGAATATTTTCCACAATCACTCTACAGCCATAAAGTTTTCCTTAAAACTAAGGAGAGACTTCAGAGCAGAACTTCATAACTTTGTGTGTGTGTACAGGAGCCACCATCAGCAGCTGTAGTCACTAACACCCCTGGCCATGACCAGCTCTTACCTCTGTATTGGGAAAAATGGCTTCTGTGTTAGGTACATAGTTTGGCAGCTGCTGCTGCAGAGATTTTATAGAAGCAGCAAATTCCCTGTCAATATTTTTAGTCCAGATAGGATATTTTACTCCTGACAAGACTGAATAGTCTAGAGATTACTAATTAGCTTTTCATCTTGGTAGGATATTTGTACTTTGACAGAAACAGCTAAGGGGATAAGAAATGACACAAACTGGGACTACCTTCCACATTGAAACATTATCTGTGGTTTCATTTTGAAATTCATGGAGGAAAACATATCCATAAACAGCTTGAAAGAGGGGCACTTATTTTATAATAGTATAGAGTGTAACCTCTTGACATTCTGCTGTGAAACAAATCCTCTAGAAGAGAATGGGACTATAAGGCGTTTTCAGTCATAACCACGAAGTGCTGCAAAGGCATTTTAATTTTTAAAAGTTTAATCCCATCTTTAAAATTTAAGTTTCAATACTTATCATACTTTTCATGTGGAAGCTATAAATACAGTTAGGATAGAAAGGAAGTCTCTCCTAAACTACGTGGAATGATGTATTTTGAGGTCTGAGAGGGATGGGAAATAGGCATTTGCGTTTACATTAACTTCCAACAGAAAATTCATGCACACTAGGGTATATATAATGTATACGCACATACACAAAATTTCTACTCTTGACCTTCTGGAAGAAAAACAGTACCGATAACAAAACTACTTCCTAGTGTTAGTAATATTGCTGGGGAATGGGAAAATTGTTGGTTAGTTGATAAAATCAGGTACGTATTTCTGCTCACATGAAATGTAGGTAGGTCAGTTTAGACAGGTGATTTAAATGGGGTGAATGCTGCCTTCTGTTCTGGAGGACTCAAAGAATCTGGCATGCCATGAGCAAGGAAACATATGATCAACTTTGAACGTTCATCCTCTGACTGACAAAAACAGAAAATGAAATTTAGAGCTTCTCAAACTCTGTGACCTGCAAAAAGTAGCAAGAGTGTGGGGTTTGGCTACTGCTGAAAGCTTCTTCGCTGGCACAAAACCAGCATCCCAAAGTACACTAGTGAAAAAAAACATGTTTACAGACTCCTGTCTCTCAAAGATGTCCCTTTAGCATTCATTTTTGGCGAGGATGGGTTTTTTCAGTCTGTGGATAGGACTCTTCATGAGTTGTTAACTTCATGTTACATCTGCGTAAGTTCTTAGTAAGCGTTTAATTGTAATGACAAGGTTTTCAAGAAAATTTTTAAAATGTCTTTCCTGATGGACAATTAATTTAGGTCCTGAGGAGTGCTCACAATTAAAGATGTTGACCAACAGTCAGTCCACGTGTGACTGACAACTGTCCCTGCTAACTGGACTTCAAATGAGAGCCTGAAAAAAAAGTTTATCAAGGTGGCAGCAATCAACTAAGAGTCTGAGGGATGTCTTTAATGTTAAACCAGGAAGACTGAAGATCTCTCTAAACAGCAGAATGTACTTTAAAATACACAGCCCCAAGGATAATGGATTTTGCGACTGCGAGCGGGAACAGCAGTGTTCTGTTAGACACCGAGATTGGCATATTCTGCTTTTTTTTAGAGTGCTTGTAAACCAGCATCTAATTCTGAAACATAATTAAAGATGGAGAGCAAAGATATTGAGCTGTTTTTTATAAATACTTGACATTTACTAGTGTATAGCTTCTCTCATCAGGATTGCTTTCCTCAAAATGTTTGCAAGCTGTACAGGAGCAGAAACACTGAAATGCAACAACATCTAGAGTAGCAGGAGCCAAGTAACTTAGGGAGCAACAACATGAGCGTTAAGAAACTTTAAGACATAAGCACAAAGTACAAGCAACTTTGTAAATATCCATCAAAACCATACGGAAATCTGTGCAAAGCTGAATGCAAAAGATACACAAGCAAGATCAATTTAATCCAATTCACAGTTTCGAAGGGCTGTATTACCTCCGCAGAAATTCCGATTTGTGTGTCCCTGCCACTTTTCCCAAGGAATAGCATTGCCCTTTCCTTAATCTCAGCGCCTCAGCAGGAGAGATGGATCCCGACCAAGGTGACAGCACCTCTGTTCAATCTCATGACTCGCCTAAAGGACGGGTAAGTCTGTCACATGATCCAGCTTGGACCACAAGTCTTATGCACTGCGTTTTCCTCTTCAGTGCTATTTTTGCTGTTTTATTTTGAAACTAGTTACCTTACTGTAGAAATTACTGATAAAATTGTCACGATTTCTTTCTCCTTCTGAAGTAGAAAGAACAACTTCTAGTTTAGAATGAGTATTTTAATAAGATACAGTAGATATATGTATCATATGGGCATTGCTATCGATTAATTTAGTGTGGAGTATTGTTTCTGAAGTAATCTGAAGTGGAAGGGAAAATCAAGTGAAAGTGCAGAAATTTTTTTTTCTATAGCTATTCAGAGAAGCTGTTGAAAAGAAAGAAAAAACAAGAAGTAACAGAGTAGACATATGAGGTGACTTTGGTCTTCATTACTTTGCCCTTCCCTTGATTCCTTTAATTGTTATTTATGTAATAACATGAATTCAGTATGTCATATCACCAATGCTGTGTTTTGAATTTTAGGGAAATTAATATTTTATCATCCTCCTCACTAATCTGTGAACAATAGTTCTTCTCCATTGTAGTGTTACACCCTTCTCATGCGTGTCATATAAAACGCTGATGGCTCAATATATTTGTGTAAGCTGTGCAGATGTATGGGCAACAATTCCATCAGGGACTGCATGAAATGTGATAAAAATTCTTTTCCCTGAGAGCAGAAAAAAGTTCCAAATGTGACAATAAGGAGAAGCAGCAAGATAATTGTCAGGACACCAAACCCACCTACAGGGTCCTTTTCCTTCAACGGGGTTTTGCAACTGTAGTATAAAAACCAGTTAGATGAACCTTTAATTAAGGGTGTACTGTTTTGTTGTATAGAAGCATCAAGAACCATTTTTTTTCTGTCAATGTGTGTGAAATACTACAAATATTTTCTTAACAACTTTACACAATGCTACTGAAGCATCTTAGGTGTGTCGGTAGTGTAGATAATTTTAAGCAAATTCAGATTAGCGTTCCCTGGTCATACTTGCTCTTGAAATCCCTAAGCTAGCATAGATGTAAATCTATAACTAAATGTATTGTTCTGATGTGCTGGAAAGGTGACGTCGATGCAGAATTAAGTCTGCTTTGCCCTAGAGTGAAAATGGTACGTTACCATTTGGGGTAACGTGGGAAAATTCTTCATACAAGATACATGATTTTATGGCACATTACTCACCTTTCTGCTATGTAAATCAAGGTACCACAAATAGTAATATGGTGTGAATGTCATATTGTTATCGTGGTTTTTATGTTAGTAGTGCGCTTTTCATATGCGAACTGTTCAATTAACTCACCACACATTTGATATGATTCACACAATTATGTAAATCAACAAAGTTAAGCTATGTTGCAGTTGGACTAGATGATCATTGTAGGTCCCTTCCCACTAAATTGTTCTTTTCTCCCTTCCCCTTCCCCTTCCCCTTCCCCTTCCCCTTCCCATCCCCCTCACCCTTCCCCTTCCCCTCCTTTTCTATTCTTGTCTCTCCTTGCCTTTCCTCTCCTTTCTCTCTTCTTTTCTAGTGGCTGGTTTTTTAT
>NW_010415986.1:18036-23198 GCF_000710305.1 Buceros rhinoceros silvestris | reverse complement strand
CCCCTTCCCTTCCCTTCCCTGTTGTATTTTTAACACTGTTATTAAGCATAAGAACACAGGATATCACAAATAACATAAACTTAGTGGCTTATCACACAACACACAGCAAGACGTGACAGCATGTGGACATCCTGGAACTCCTTTTCCTCCACCCACTGACGGTTATGCTTTGCCACTGCTTAGAAGTGTTCCCTCAGAGGTGGTTTTGTTATCCGATTTTGCACAAACACCCAGGAACAGGACAGATGTTAATTTTTCCAGATGGAATTTCTTCCACGTAAAACATTTCCCTTTAAAGAGTAGATGGGAGAATGAACAGAATTTGAGTGTAGCTAGGACATAAATGTGTACCACTTTCCAAACAGAACTCCACGTCCTGTTATAATATACACTTTATAATTTTTGGTGAAATACCACGTTCACCCAGCTGGGTCCATTCTCTCATAACACTTGTCAAGCACTGTTGCAGGTGAAAAATGGCAATGAGAGGATCTTTTATGTTCAGTAGGAAACGTCTCTTTTCTATGATGTTCATATCTTTCATGTGCTGAGAGTGTTCTGGCACAGTTAATAAAAATAGTAGACAAGATGCTGAAAGTTCCTAATGAAGCTAGTAAGCAGCCACTGAACTAAACCGCCCGGTTGTCTCACTGGCTGGAGTACTGATACTTTGGATGCGTCAGTTGTGCTTAGGAAAGGTCACACCGAATTAGACACAAATTACTCTACATTACAACCAAGAGTTCTCATGTCTCAGTTTAAGGATTTTATAGACAATTTACTTTAAGGTGGAACACAGTACTCCCGATGGGGTCTCATGAGAGTGGAGTAGAGGGGGAGAATCACCTTCCTTGAACTGCTGGTCACACTTCTTTTGATGCAGCCCAGGATATGTTTGGCCTTCTGGGCTGCAAGCACACATTGCTGGGTCTTGTTGAGCTCCTCAGCAACCAACACCCCCAAGTCTTCTCTGCAGGGCTGCTCTTAATCCACTCATCACCCAGTCTGTGTTTGTCCTTTGGATTTCCCCAACCCATGTGCAGGACCATGCACTTGGCCTTGCTGAACTTCATGATGTTCTCGAGCCTGTCAAGGCCCCCCAGGATGGGATCCCTTCCCTCCACCATGTCAACCCACCACTCTGTCTGGTGGTGTCATCCAACTTGCTGAGGGTGCACTTGATCCCACTGCCCACATCTCTGACAAAGATGTTAAACAGCACTGGTCCCAATACTGACTCCTGAGGAATGTCACTCGTCAGTGGACTCCACTTGGACATCTAGCCGTTGACAAAATTCTTTGTGAGTCTGAGTATTATAGGAATATTATTTGAGCATAAAAGTTGGTCTCCCGAGAAAGCAAAATTATTGGAAGAAAAAAGACGTTCAGTAACTGCTGAGTGCAGATGGTTGACATGGATATTTGCTGATTTTTCTGAAAGTCAGCAAAAAGGCAACTAGTGTTAGGAAATAATCACTGTGCAAAATGGATGATAACACACTCCCACGGTATTTCTCTCGGGATTTTACTAAAGTTTCTCTAAACAATATTGCACTAAGCAAGGACTGATAAATTGAGTTCATATGTACTTAAACAATTACATGGTTGAACCAATAGAACAATATGTTTATCGAATCAGCTTTATTGTAGCTCATGTTAAACTATAATATAAAGTATCTTTCCATGTTGTTTGCGAGCAAACACATCTATCCTGGATGTAAACACACTTCAGGTCACCAACATTGATAAAAGGTGGATAATACTGTAGCACAGACACCATGTCCTGTCAGTGATAAAAGAAACTTATTCTGAGCTTATGCTGCTGCCAAAGAAAATAGGAATTATAGCCTTTTCATACAACGTAGTACGTCATGCATAAGCTTAGAGACTCTTTAATATATAGGTTCAGCTGAAACTTGGACATTGCAGTCATCAGCCAAACCATGGAGAAAATCAATCAGCTTATTAGATGAGATTCTTGTTTGTAATAGGAAAAATAAATCTGCTTTATTTACTTACTGGTAAGGTTGATAATGTTTTGCTTGGTTCCTTATGATTATCGTTTACTTTACACTGGCCTTCTTTCTGGGAGGCTTTTGTTGGAACAACATCCCCAGTGTAAATAGCATCTTGCTGTAGTAACGCCAGAAGAATAGATGACGTATTACTGATTAAACCAGTATATAGATAGCATATATCGGTTCTGTTTTTCAAAAACTCGACTGCTCAGATCTACTGACTCAAACTCAAATAATTTAAGACTCCTCTCTCACTCTTTTTCTCAGGCAGACAGAAAGCAAAGCACAATAATAAAAAGAATAGCCTGTGTCCTTTGCCAAAGCATGTTTTTTACTTTGGGGAGTTTCTTCTCTCTACTTAGCAGCTGTGGAATACCCATATTTTCTCTCTTGTTAGGATTTGGCAAAGGTGTTATGCCAGCATTGCAAAAAGTAGAGCATACAGCCATCGTGTATTCCTGTCCACAAGTAATATCACCTGTCAGGTCTCTGATATCAAGTATTATTAAACGGAGTAGTTGCTCGAGGGTATCTCAGAGAGAGCAAGTACAATGCTACAGGAAGTTGTTCTTGCATCTGAACAAACACTTTTTTCCTACGTGAGGTCTGTACCATTTTGTCCGGATTTAAAGATGTCTCTATTCTTTCTACTAAGAAGGGGTAAATGTG
Organism: Buceros rhinoceros silvestris; assembly: GCF_000710305.1. NCBI lineage: Eukaryota > Metazoa > Chordata > Aves > Bucerotiformes > Bucerotidae > Buceros > Buceros rhinoceros. The sequence goes on along the minus strand of NW_010415986.1, from coordinate 20,511 downwards.
CTCTTAAATACTTCAAGTAACTTTAAAAATTCTCCCCTGTTATTAGGTTGTTTTGATACCTGAGGAAAGAAATAAAATTTTATGTCACAGCAACTTGTATTACTTACAAATTGGAACATTGCTAATTAGAACCTGTCTAAAGTAGGGAAAAAATTCTGGCATTCCCATACAGAACAGCAATGTAGTCACTTTCTCATTGATTTAAACCCTCAGTTATGGTAATTACATATTGGACAAGTCTCCCAGGGAACATTGCACACACTGTTTTTAACTGGACCTAACCTTGGGAACCTTGTGCTTGTCAAGCTGAGTGGAATTCAACAGACTCCAGATATCTCTAATTCTAGCCTCTCTAGCACGGTGTTAGGAAGCAGACATTATGTTTAATATTATTTCTGGTAATTGTGCAAGGTGTCTTTTTAAAGGTAAACAGCGTGTAGAATGAAAAATGTAAGCCTTGCCTATATTCTCAGCTGACAGGCAATATGAAATACTCAGGGATATGAGAAAACAACACCGTGGTACAGTTTCTCTTTCCAGCTTCTTAAAGCCTCCCTGAGAGATTCTACCTTTATTTCAAGACCTTTCACAGAAACACAGAATCATCTGGTTGGAAGAGACCTTTAAGGTCATCGAATCCAACCATTCACCCTGCACTGCCAGGGTTCCTAAACCGTGTCCCTCAGTACATCTACACGTCTGTGAAATAATTCCGGGGATGGGGACTCCACCCCTGCCCTGGGCAGCCTGTTCCAATGCTGCACAGCCCTCTCTGTATAGCAGTTTTTCCTGATACCTAACCTAGATCTCCCCTGGCACAATTTAAGGCCTCTTGTCCTGTCACTTGTTATGTGGGAGAAGAGACCAACCCCCACCTCACTACAACCTCCTTTCAGGTACTTGTAGGGAGCAATAAGGTCTCCCCTGAACCTGCTTTTCTCCAGACTAATCAACTCTTAACTCCATTGATCCTCTCCAACATCTGCTTTCTGCTTCTACAACAAGGTGACACATAGCCACCTGGGGTATTGAGTCCTTCGATTTGCGTCTGCAAAAAACAGAACAAGCAAAGTCTCCACAGGTTCTGATACTTCAGGTTGGGAGGGGCGGGTGGGGAGCAGAATTTCAATATTCCAGCATGCAAAATTGATAGAGGAGAGTGATCTGTTCAGCAGTACTGCCTGAAGCAACCACCTTTTTCTACCAGCTTTCCGTTCATAAAGCTGAGAAGGCTTTTCTTCTGTCTACAACATGCAATGTTTCATTCATCTGGAAATGTGTAATCATAAATGCTAGTAAAAAAAAGGAAAAGAGTTATGTAAATTGCCATATGTATTCTTTAGTCGTATGTGGTCCTAGTCTTCATTTTCTTTCTTATAACGGAAGTGAGGAACAGTTCATCAAATGCAGCCTACAGGATGACTCTGTCATCTGCCCTTGGTTCTGTGGTATCAACGGCTGAAATAGTGAATGAACACTGACAGCCTAATGCTTCCCACATTGACCATGTATGGCCAAGCATTTGGAGGCAGAAGCAGTTACACTGAACCTACTTAGTCCATGAGAGAATGCCGTGGTGGAACTCAACCTTCTTTCTGGGAAAGATGGATCACCTTTATTTTTGCGATGAAGTGATTTGGTTTTTATGGTTGGTAGGGTTTTTAAAATATATTATTGTTTCCTCTACCTTCTTTTCATGTGATACTGGAACTTAGGGATTACTTTGGCCTTTCCCCACATATACAAACATTCCACAGATGTACCATAGCCTGGTGAAAGAATACAACAGAAATAATATTTTTTAAATCTAAATTTGACTGGTTTTATTGAAACGCTACTCAATAAATGTTGTATTTGTAATAAAAGTGCACAGTGCTTCCCAAATAATTATTTAAATAACTTCTGAAAGGACATTACAGCTGGTTAAATAATATATGTAGATATTCATGAACAACATATGAATGTAAAACTGTTTTGATCATACTTGCAGACCACTGAGACAAATTGTGCCATTTGAATGACCAGTTTGGGAGCTTGAATACCACACACAATATAAAGTATTTTTGAATATTCATAGTCCTCTATTTATTAATTCCTGGTTAAATTAATCTTAAAAAGTGAGACTACTTCATAAAGAAAAAAACCCCAAACATATTTCCTCTACCACTGGTTGCCCACACACCTGCCAGCATTTCAACTAACAATTTGAGTGAACTTTTAGCATGTTTAGTGTTTCAAAATATTAATTTACTAGTCCTTAAAAAAAGGCATCCAGATGCCTATGCTATAATAAATATTGTGGTGCTTGGCCTGATGGTCTGAAAGATAAACAAATTACACCTAGGTAGTCACACTCTTCTCACCCTCTTCTTCTTCTCATCCTTCTCACTTCACTCTTTTCTTCATTCTGAAGAAAACAGCCTGGCGCTGTATTTGTTAAGAACCTTACTCTTTAACTTATAGCGACTTTTTTTT
>NW_010415986.1:0-17974 GCF_000710305.1 Buceros rhinoceros silvestris | reverse complement strand
TATGGAATTGCACATCCTCTTAGTTTTTTTTTTTTTTTTCTTAGAGACTTAGCTGATGAAAGATGGAATATAGTTTATGATGGTTTATAATACACTTAAACCCAACTTTGAGAGGATAATTTACTGTCATCTACTAGACACAGTCAGAACACTGAAATATTTACTACAGTCAATACCGTGGTGTTAAATTTATAGCAAGTAGGTGAAAACAAACAATGCAAAGCATAGCCAAAACTTATCGCGACTTTTTTTTTTTTTTTTTTTAATGTGCCAGCGGTTTAGAGTAGCTTTGTACACAAACGCACAGGTATCAGTTCCAGCTGTCCCAGCCCAGGGACCGGCAGCGGCGCTGGGCTGAACTGGTGTCCTGTGCTGACATCTAGTGGGAGCTGGGACTCACGTACTCGCTGCTTTGGGCGATTGCAGCCTCGGCTTCCGCAGCCACGGCGCTGTGAACACCAAAAAGAGACATTCGGAATTTTTTTCTTTACAAATAGAAAGTTTTTACACGCATTCTATAAAATTTACATCTTCAGCAGATATGTGAAGTTTATATTTGTTATTCCTGAGGTCTTAAGGGTCAACGTAGAAAAATAACAAGGAGGTTATTTAGGCCAGGTTTAACAGATGGATGGTTGCTCACCTCTTCTTTGAAATGTTTCTTTTCTCTGTCACCTCCCCTTTTTTCTCTACTTAATACTACCTCTAAAAATAATCCTTAAATACAAAACATTGATACCGTTATATTTCATCAATAATTTGTTATTTTTATAAGTTATTTATATAAATTTTATTTCATATTAACCATGTTTAGATTTATATCTATCAGGAAATTTAAAATCAAGTTGTGATCTAAATTACTAATGTCAGGTTTAAGTCATTTTTATTTTTAACCAGCAGCCCAAACCTTTGGTGGTGTTTGACAATCTGTTCATACAGTATGACCATGGATCTGGGTCCTGCACTTTGCTACCCCCAGCAGAAAATGTCAAATGAAAAGGCTTTTAAAACCTAACACTTCACATTAAGCAGATTATTCATGTGGGGAACGGCCTTTATTTTGCTCCATTTTTCTTCCACCCTCTCTCCCCTCTTAACAGAGTAAACCAATTCCTTGGAGAAAATCTCTTTAGAACACACAAGCTGCTGTAATGCAGAACAGGCTCATAAGGACATGCACACATAAGCCTTTCCTCTCCTTAACGAAAGAAAGCCCGTTAGTGTCAGGCAGCATCATGTCTGTAAAAACTACAGTAGCCAGTTACCTACATAGCAATTCTCTAAAAATACCTATCTCAGCCTCCTCTCAAATGTATTCCTGAGTTTTGTACTTGGCTCTCTGGAGATCTGTTCATACTTGTAAAACAGAGTCTGTTAAATATGAAGAAACTGCCATTTTGCGTCTGTAACATTGGAATGCAAAGTGAAAAGGTTTTAATTTTTATGAACAGTTCTGTAACAGGTAGTTTTCTGTGACAGACATTCAGTTGAGATTGCGGCAGAACTGATTGAGCAGAGATGAATAACATACCTGAAAAACACCCTAGGATTATATTAAACTTCTTCAGTGTCCACCATTTGGAAACCATGGGAATTTTCTTAAAACCCAAATTACTCTCATCACCAAAACTCCTAATATATGATTCCGATTCACAGAATAGCTGTGGATTGTGGAGACTTAAGCTGAGTCTCAGAAATCTTCCCAAAAGATGACAATCTAATGACTGACACGGAGATTTTAACTCTGTTAGGGCACAGATAATTTTTAAATTGGAAATGAACAAGAAAATACATGGAAAACAGCAGTGAGAGGTAGAGGAGCAGGACAATCACTCGAGAATAATTTTGATTCTGCTTCTCTCTGGTGATATCTCTCATTGCAATCTGCAACCACAGAAAATTTGCTCTCTGTAGTAACGGGTCACATGTGCTGTAGTATTTTTGATCAACCTGTTATTTGGCTCTGAATATTGTCTGAGAAAAGGAATTTTGCACCAGGTTTTGTTATTTATTACAACAGATTTCAACGTATTGGAATCATGTAAAAATGACGCATGTGGAATGAAGTTTTTTAACAATTTAGAAAAAGTAAGTTAAAGAAAGGAAGCCAGGAATTCTGAACTCTGGTTTGGAAGAGAACAGAAAACTCGGATTAATTTACAAGTCAACTATGTATACTAAATCTATATCATTAAGACAAAAACTTCAGAAAATACTTGTCAGAAATTTGAACAGATTCCCTGGTTCTTCCTTGCCATCACGGATGATCTAGAAGGATTATCTAAGAACGATGAAAATAATTTTGCTTGGGTTTGCATAGTCAGCTTACATATTTAAAGCATTTAGTTCTCGAATGCATAGCATAAATTGATGCAGAATCAGAGAAATCTAAGAAACAGAAATGTACTCAGCACATTTCTTTGGCATAGGATACACACAGGATTTTTCCTGAAGCACATTTCTTTTTGTCAAGTTCAATTTAAAAATTCACTTCCATCATTTCCCTCAGGAAATCACTTCACTGGATAGTGCATAATTTTGTCAGGAAACTTTTCTTGTAATCAACCTAAATATTTTCTCTCTTCTTTTGGCTGATTAGCTTTAGCTACCTTCCCATGGGTTTTATCACTCAGCTAGCAGTATTGTGGCCTACATACTGTCATTGTTCAAATTGATATATTTCTCTTGACTAAACACCATGCAAGTGTCAGCTCATGAGAAGGATCAGGGTCAGGAAAACCCTTTGTATCTTCTACCTCCAGTAGTTAGAAATTTTGAGAGGTATAGATTTCTTAATTTTTATGATCCTCAGTAGGAAGGTGCCATGCTCTGTATTTGGAGCAGGAGCACCTTCCCCGCCTGCTTAAAAGAAAACTGCCTAAAGAGTCTGGGATGAAACCAGGGAGAATACTGTTTTCCGTACACACAGTTTTGCTGCTGTGTGGTACCACAATCTTACTCCAAGTTTCCATACTGTCAACATTCGGGAGGAGCTTCATGCTCCAGGTGATGACAGAGATCAACAAGAGTTGTCAGAGATCAAAGAGAAGAAAGGACAGAGGGAACGACCATTCTTCCGTGCAGGAATTCAGTGGTGCCCCAGAGAACACAGCGAAGAGACAGGGCATGCCTGGGTTCCTGCTGTGTGACAGCACTGCGCTGCTGCCGGGGCCGCGGTACCAGACTGCTCCAGCTATTAATGAGGCTGTTCCCCCAAATCAGTGGATCCAAGATTAAGCTCTGGAGGCACGTATGCGAACTTGCTGTGTAAATGCAGAGCATGTTTGAGGTACCCTGGGAAAAATTTTGTCACAAACATAGGTGAACTGGCTGTACATGCTGTAGCTCTGACGTATTCAGGATGTGTTCAACTCCCCATGGAAACCACGTGGCCTTTACACATATGTGCACTGGCCATTCATTGTATACCTGGAATTCAGGAGATCACCATCTAAATGGGTAAACTGAGGGTTAAAAGCAGAAATCTATCGTCAAAATTGGTAGGACTGGCCGATTTTTTTCTTCTTTTGTATTTACTCTTCTCGACCTGATTGGTTTTGCGTGCTTCTTCTCCTGTCAAAGATTCTCCTGTGCATATTAGTTCTGTGAAGTGACTCTTAACATGAGCTTTCTCACCTGGATGGACAATTGCATCTCCAGCTTTAAGCTGTATCTTACTGAATCATGAACCATAATTTTACTAGTCGTTGTTTATCTTGCTATGTCTTCCTTAGTGAAGCAATACCTTCTGTATTTAAAAGTGGCACCAAAGACCCAGCCATTTAAAATATATTCCAGACAAAATTTATTGTCTTTACTGCTTAGCACACCATCCCTTTTGTACCTACTTGGAAAGATGTACGCTTTACATAAAAAAGGCTTTTTTTACATAGCCAGGCTGAAGATTAGGTATGTGAATTGACGATTAGCATTTATGACTTCCACAGATTAAATAAAAATATAAATGTCTTTTAAGATCTAAGCAATCATTTAGAAGTCTTAATAAAATATGTCATCAGGCTCAAATTAGATTACATATAATGGGAAGACACAGTTATGATATTTTCTTTGTATATCCAAAGAAGACATGAACAGAAGTGAAACAGCTGGAGAGGAAAATGAAATGTGTATTTTCTCGCAAGTGAAGGAATATATGAGAGCTTTCCATTTAACTATCTGTCTATCTATCATATAGCAATATCTATGCCTCCAGAGATAGAGATGAAGCTTCTATCCTGAGAGAAAGGAATATATTTTCAACCCCATAGATAGAATTTCCTTAGAAAGATGTGAAAACATTCATCATAATTAATTTTTCAGAAGCATTTTCAGTAGACTTAAGAACCATAAGAAACACAGTAATACTTCGGGTTTGAACATTTTGAGTCTAAAGACAGAGCCAATCAAGGCAGAAAAAGGAAATTTGTGAAGGTGCTTTTATTTGTGGAACTTGTTTAGTTCAATCTATTAATTTTTCCCATCCAGCAAACTGCTTACAATAGACATCTGAATAATGCCATTATAATCCATTAAACTATTCATGTCCTTCAAATTAAACATACGCCGGTGGATCTTGTCATGGATCTTGATCTGTAACCCAGTGAATCCCCAAATGTTTTAAAAATGCAGCATGCATAGGAGGGCATCCATTCTAATGCACTTTTTTGGTTCATTTTCAATAGCATCTATGGCCACGGGCAATACAGAATTTTTATTTTTATTTTTATTTTGGAAAATACACCAGTACTATACTAAGAAGCAATATTGTTGATCTTCATCTTTACTTTAAAACAATGATAAATCTACAGCAATACCAATTTCACTGTTAAGAGCATCACAACAGGAATTTCCTGTGTGTATGTGTGTGTGTGTGTGTGTGTTTGTGTGTCTTTTCTCTTGTGTCTGTCAGGGTTCTGCTATGGCATTACAGTTGTTCAGTTTGTCCTTTTCTGCACAGTTGCGGGCAAACAGCCTTTCTTCTCAGTACCTAATGAAATGGAAATGGCATCCACAGATTTCGTAAATCTTACATGATATATTTTACTAAATTATCTGCACTTTTTTCCTTTCAAAATAATAGGGCAGGAACATCCTACTTAGTTGGATTTATTTTAAAAAGGAAACAAGCAAAATAAATTATTTAAAAGCCATAAAATAAGTCAATCAAAGTGGCATACAGTTAACAGCTGATGATGACTCTACAGATACATGTCACCAGATTGGTGCACAAGATTGTACCTCTCTGTCTCAAGAGTAGCACACGATGGTTGAGGGAACACATACCAACTTTGCATCAGGCACATTAAAGTGTCCTAAGAAATCAACCAGAAATAAAATTAAAATGCAGATCTTGGTTACCTTCACTGTATTGTTAATGAGGGCAAACTCCAGAAAGTGTGTTCAAAACACAACTGCAGGAAGCCACGTCTCCCATCAGTGTTCTATGCCAGTAATTTGCCAAGAATTAAAAGCAAACAAATTTAAGGCCCAAAGACTTCTTTGTGTTAAGGCTTGAAGGCTTGAAATGTTTATCATCCATGTTTTGTTTTCTAAAATCATCCTTGCTTTCGCAGCTGATGAATATGAACTCTACTGTTTCTTTTTTAGATCAAATTACTTGTGGAGCCATGGGGGTGACAGAGTTGGAGTTTAAAGACCGGCTCTTGCTGCTGCAAATGATAACCCAAACTGCATTTATAACTGCAGGAAACCGAGTATTTAAGTAGTCACATTGATACCAGCACTGCTACATTTTGTTTAAAATAAATTGCTGCACCAATTAAGGGAGAGACTACAGCATTCTCTCAGTAGAACTAAAGCATCATCCCTTCTTTCAGGATCAGGTAATGTGAAGAATGCAACAAATGAAGGTTTTTCTTTCAACCGTTTGCTAGACATTTATGATAAATGCTAACAAACTTGAATTAAATAGTAAGGGTCTTTAAAAATTCTACCGGTACATTCCATTACTCAGTTTGACAGCTTCAACTACTGCTTTATTGTCTTGGTACCTGACCTAAATTCCTGTTCATCCCAACCAAAGCTAAGGGCGACTTCAACATCTTTGGCATAAATGCTGATTCCCCTTCATTCTTACCTCCCTAGGTGTGGTCTTCACGGCCTGTGTGAGAATTTACTGAATCTGTCATCTTCTAAGTGGCACAGAGTCCCTGCTGTGCTGTCATGCCACCCAAGAAACAAATGTGTAAGATTAGACAGTGAACTATGAAAGCTCTATTGACTAAAGGACCAACAGGGTTGCCTGGCTGTTGTCACATAGAAAATTGAATCTGGCTCTTAGTTAAGTTTCCTTCTCAGTAATGTCCATGCTTGCTATTGTCATGGGCATCTCTGGACACACTGCTGTACTTGGAAATGCTTATAGAAATGAAAAATGCCCCTTCTGATATATTTGAGAGCACTTTTTAGTTTTCCTGCATGCTTAAGCCTAAATACCAAAGTAAAACCCCATTAAATTAACACAGGAAGGAGAGCTACTGTTCAGACTCATCCTCATCACTTTCATCATTCTGTCAGTAAAGACATCTTTCAAAAACCAATGTTCACCAATAATCTGTCCCCAAATGCCCTATTAGATGCCATTACCAGGTAGAAGGTTACAGAAGAATCTTTAAACACTCAGTTAATATCCTTCTATCAAATTCTGTTCCCAAGGCCATGGCTCTAAGATTGTATGTTATTCTATCAGAGACAGGATTCACCCAAGCTAGTCTTTGATTTCAAATACACAAACTTGGGTACTATGCTTTTATTTTTTTCCTTCTTCTTGAAGAAGATGAAAACCCCTCCTTTTCCTAATGCCTCTCTGATAGTCAGAAATATAACTGAAAACTATCATACTCACCAGTCTCAAGCTTGCCTGCAAACAGGTAGCTGTCAAGATCATGAATTACCTGTGACTCCCAGCTTGGCAGACTCAGCCTCTTGCAGCATTGTGCTATGCCACTGAAATGAAAATGGAAAAGAATAACCTGATCAGGGTGGCGTTGACCCGTAAACCTGTAACTTAACACGTTGAAATTGAAGGAATGAGCTGGCAGGAACAGGACTAAATCTGACACTTTGTAAGACACATCCCAGATCTTGGTCACGACTGAATCAGATTAACAATGTACCACAGCCATGAACCACTTGTATCAGTACATTGCTGAGGGAACAAAAATGGTAAATCAGCCTACAAGCACAGGGTACTGGAAATGCCAAACCAGAGCTAGGTTAAAGTATTTAAGATTTGTCTAGAACATCAGGTTGGCTCCAATAAGAGGTTTCAGACTCTGCTTCTTTGGCAAAAGTAGCAAACCAGCCTATTAATCTCTGCCTCCTACCTGCACTCAGATAACGTCAATATGGCTCTTCCTCAGCCCCTGAAACTGAAAAAATTTATTACTGAAACCAAACATTTCTTCTAGTCCTTTAACAGTAGAAAGAGAAATCACTGCTCTCTGTGTCTCTCATCCTATCTCATAGCTTCAGATGTATCGTTTTATCTTTAGCATTAGTGAACTAAAATCCGTTAACACTGCTGAGAAGTCTTGAGCTAGTTCTGAGTCACTTCTGCCAATCTCTCTGAATTATGCTCAGCAAGTCCCCACTGACAGTAAGCTTATTTTTTTAGAAGCATTAAGACCCCAGAGTAGGAAGATGAAACTGCAATGATGACGTGCTTTTAAAATAAACTTCCTTTGCTCCTCCAGTCTTTCTATTTCTTTTCTAACTTGGGTTCAAAATGTTTTTTCCAAAATTTTCTTTTGATCCGAGAGGCAAGAGGAAATGCCTGGAACTGTGAATTGCTCAACATTGTCGCAAGTACCTGGGCTGCAGAAAAGTTGCTGTTGGACTATAGCTGCTCCCACTCACAGTACGAAAACCAGGGAACATAAAGAATTCAGTCCTCGTCTCAAGGGACTAGTAGAAAATTCTACTCCCATACTGGGTTGGTGCCACACCATGCAATGCTGGGTTATCAGCCAGTTAGTTCCTGCAACCCAGGAGAAACCACATCCTAGCCCTGCAGATTCTGCAAGGAGTTCACCAGCTCCTTCAGCATGTCATCTGACCCAATCCCAGGCTCCCTAAGGGGGTCCTGGTCCTACCCCAGCTGCTGTGTTGTGTTAGGTGACCAGCTTTTCCATGTGGTGACCTCCCACCCAGTTACATACCTTAATAGCTTTGTTGTTGACCTGATCACTCCCACCAGACCTAAATCTGGACTGCATTCTGGCTCATCAACTCTACCGTTGACTTTGAGACAAAAATATGGCTCAGGAAGGAAGAGCTGAGGTAATACATCTAGGATATTTTAACTTTTATGTCATTGCGTCTAGCTAAATCCTGTAACTAACTGTACAGGGAGGTGAGAATTATACACCAGTCCTAAAGCCTTCAGCAGAAGAAGTAGAGACAATTCCATAGTTTTTCCATAAAATATAGCTGGAAAAACTAGCTAGGAGAATTAAAAAAAAAAAGTTCCTGAGGTTTTCTTTATATCACATACAGAAAAGTCAAAACAAATAAAAGTGTGCAATTTTTTTTTTCCTTTACCGGTCACCTATAAACTACAATTTTATTTTTAATCCTCTTCTGCTTAAACAGAAGGCCTATTTTTATGTAGTACTTCTGTTGGCAATTTTCCTCCAAGTGCTTTGAATGTGTTCATAATAAGAGTGTTAGTTTAGTGATTGCTGCACTAATGTGATGTAAGGAATGAAAAGAATGATTCATTTCTTATTCTAAAGCTTTAAATACAAATTAACACAAAAAAAAAGCCCCACTAATCTTCTTGGGGGGGGATTTAAATGTTACAGTATTACACAGTCTACTTAAAAGCAATAAAAGAAATAACCTTAGAAAATTAAGCAAAGTGAATTTTCAATTAGTTTCAGAAACCATGACAAAAGCATTTTGAAAGGAAAGAGTAAAATGCAACTTTGTTCAGTATAAATTGAAATTGCCTTTTGTGCTTAATATAGTTCACTTATAATTAGCTGAAGATTTTGTTCTGGTTTGAAACAAAGTTCCATCTTGAGATTACTATGTACTGTGTACACAGAACTTTTATCAAGAAAGGCTGGTGCTGCAGGGTTTGCTTTGACAGCCTTTATCATAGCTTTATAGAAATGAAAAGTGAAAGAACACAGCTGGTTTTAACAATGGGGCATGTTCAACATTAGACCAAAACACATTAGATATTGCAAAATATTGCACATTATATTTATAGCTCCATGCAAGTTTTTGAAATTCATGCTGATGCTGCTCTAATCCAGCTTCTTAGAACAATCTGTCCCCTAATGATGGAATTAGTTTTCACTTTGAGAAACTGCTTTTTAAACTGGTGGCAGGAGGGTTGGATGCAGAGCACTGATAATAAAATAATGAATTTAAGCATATTCTAAAAAACTCCTTGTGGTGCGATTTGAAGGTCTCTCTCGGACTCTGAACCTACAATTGCAGTGCTCGGTTTGTCATTACGCCTTACTGGTTTTGAAAATGCCATTCTGAGAATTTCCTGGCATCCAGCCATGAGGTCCTTTGAATTATGTTCCTAGTAAAAACATTTAGTATGAGATTCCCTAAACACATTTAAACATCAGGTCAAACATTTAAGTACCACTGAGAGCTTCAGAAACCTCACTCATTGCTCCATCATCATTGAATAATCTAAATTCCATAAATTCTGCTGAGTTTATGGTCAGGAGTGACCTTAAGTTTAAGGTCACTTAAGTCTTGAGGTCCCAAATCAATATAACACCTAAACCTTTGCAAACAGATTAAGCAGTTGGGCATTTTGGGGTTGTTTTGGGCTGCAGGGCCTTTTTTTAGCTGCTCAGAGCACATGGCACCAAAGACAGCAGAAAAGGACATCATTTTTTTCTAGCAGGCTACTAGTTACAGCCTTCACGAAATGCATGAGAAATTGAGAATGGAAGCTCCCCCAGTTTAAGAGACAATTTCAACAGAGATCTACCCTCTAGGGAACCATTCTTAATACAACAAACAAGTGAGAATGTTGCTGTGTGGTCCTGAATGAGAAGCTTTGAAGCAGATCAGTGCACGAAGTGGTTTAAGCCATAGACTGTAAATCACTAAAGTTGGTGAAAGACTCAAATTTAAGAGATTCCAATCTTTATTTTATAAACCTCTCTGGTTTATGTATTTATGAGACTGTAAGGCCGAAGTAAAAAGGACTACACCCTTGCCAGTGAGAAGGGTCATTAAAGTTTGAATCTGCCCCTTAAGAACTCAGACAATAAAACGATGGAAATGATAGATCTGGAAGATATGACAGTCTCAGAGAATAACACTGGGGTTTTTTCTGTCCTCTGTCCTTCCCTCCCCTTTCCAGAAGTTTCACAAGCCATTAACTCCAGTGTTTTGGAACTCTATTAGATCTGTGACATGAGAGAAAGGAATTGCCACTTTCCTAAGATTGATGGCAGTCTCAAAGGTTGGCATATCCCAATAGAAAACTATTCTCAAGTCCCTGGAGGGAATTAGAAAAGACAGGATGGAATTCTGAGCTCATCAGTCTGTTTACACATAAAATAATGGCGAAGAAAATTGCTACATTGTACTACCTTATCTGTAGAGGTCTGGTATTTGGTACTGGAAAATCACAGATCAAGTTTAAGGGAAGAAGCCTAGTAACACTTTGTTTCATATGTTCATATGTTCACTTATGAAATATTAAAAATACTCGGTTAGAAATGCCTCTCTTCTTGAAGGTGTGGATCAGTTTGACCGGATCTGCTGCTAATGATTCTCCATCATCTTTAGAGGCAAGATGCAAGCGTGGCTAATGCCCACAGAGCTATCAAAACCCTCCTTCTCCCACTGCACAGTAAGGTCTGCTCTCCTCTTCTGCACCTGTAGAAGTCTCCTGAGACCTGTCCCCAGCCTATCGCACCCCGTGCACCAAGCCTGCTCTTGGCAAGGAGAATGCCAGCTGATCTAGGCCAAAAACACGCTGAATGGTTAAACCACGTGGATGACTGCATGAGAGTGCCAGCGCTCACGCCCTGAATGGTTTAGTTATTTGGTATAGATTTAGCTATTGTTTACGTAAGAGGTTACAGACCTGATTACTCCTGATTTACTAGAGAAGCAAAAGCATATTGATACCTAACATGGAACAGGATGGTCACAGATTGAATCATTTGATCTCACTGTATGTGATCTAAAAAATTCAGTGAAAATAATTTTCAGTGAAAATGGAGATAATATGCCTGTTTTTCAGTATTTTTGCTTGTATTTGTAGACAAGATTTGAATCTGTTATCATGAGCTTGACAATAAACAACAGCTGAGACTGAAATAACAAAATTAATATTTATAAATGCTATGAAATGTCTTTGTCTACCTCGTGGTATACTGAATGCAATTTCAATATTAGAAGGCAATCCTATGCCATTAATAATACAAACGATGAATATTTTCCATACACAAGGAATACATTGCATTGCTGAGCGGTGGAATGTCATCTTCACGGGCTCTGGTCTGATTCTGCTGATGTTAGCTACTCAGATGACCTGACAGGCAGTCTGGTGATCCGCTGTGAAAGTTTTACAAGTATGAGTATCAGAATTCTGCTGCTGTAATTGGCTTGACAAAGGACTTTTAATAATGAAGTATTATATAAATATTTTAACCTATTTAGTGTTAGCACCAGTTCTTGTGCTCAAGGAGTACAAATGCTGGGTGTTAAGTTATTTGATAGACTGTGAAGGAATAAATAATGGATATTTAAACCACTTTGGGGTTCAAGTCAGAAATTGCTGCTATTAAGATTGTCAAGATATACCTTTGGTTACAAGAAATCATTAAGCATGGCCATTTCTTTTTTTATTTAATTCCACGTTAGTGGAGGTACCACACTAATGGCGGCATATGAAAGCTTGAAAAAATTGTAAATCTTACCTTTTCCATCACCATAATTACTAGATCGATTTTGTAAATGAAGGGTAAGAGTATGATTTCCATGTTTGCTTAACTCAGCTGTGGGAAGATGGGTGTCAACAATAAAAAATATTAAATATGAGAAGGCGTGAAAGCTGGCTATGCAGTGCAGCCAAGCTCCCTAGTTCATATCTACAGTCAGTCCCCTTTCCGCACTTTGTGGCTGATGTGGACATTTGAAGAACCACCTGGTAAAAATGGCAATTTGCTTATTCCTTGCACTGTGAGGAGTTTGTTTACTTGTAACATACATTATTTCTACTCAGAGTAATGTCTAGCTACGTGAATGATACGGTATGATGTGGTGATATGATACCATATGTATCTTTAACTGCATTGATTCATTGCGTGTTTAAATTGAAGTTCAGGAGGAGAAAATGTGTTTTCATCTCTGTTGGTTTTCATTTTCTAAAGACAGTTTTGTCTTGGCAGAGACAGCATGCTGAACTGTGGCTAATGATAATGCCCCATTTAGGTGTAGCACTTCACATTTAAGGATGCAAAATCAGAGCCCTACACATCTTCAGGATCACTTGGCAGTAACAATGCTGTTGTTCTGCATAAAAGAAGCATCACTTACTCACTGATTGTGGGAAGAAAATAATTTATTTTCTCTGGTCTTTATTGTGGGGTTTTTTTAATTTGGTCTGTTGTTGGGTTTTGGTTTGGTTTTGTTGGGTTTTTTTTTGTCTTAACTTGAACAACTCATACTGTGTAATAAATTAGGCTGATGATGAAATTCTAAATGAACGTATGTTGGAAATAAATTATTGTATGGCCATTTTATATCTTAGTCATATGCATCCTTTTAGAGTTTGGTTATAGATCTGATAAGTTTTTTTCTGGCTTAAGCATTTATGAAGACCAAAGCAAAGCATGAGGTAGAAACCCAGTTAATGACTGTAATATCAGGAGTCTGCTTTGCAGACTACAAGAAATATAGATGCAACACACTGTTTGGTATGGTCAGATGTAAATCTGATGAAGGCAAATGTGGCAATTTATAATAATCTCGACTGGATTGGGTTTTTTACCCAAAGTCCTCTCTCCCTGCTTTGGAGATAATGGTACATGCTTGAAGTGTCTGGATAATGGCATTCTATCCTAATCAAGAAAAGAAGTTTTTTGAAGAGTGACCGTAGTAAAATAGAGCGGAACAGTAACAGCAATTAAAAAGATTGACGTGGAAAAATTGCAGCAACCTTTCGTGTACATCAGAAAGCATTCCTACAAGTCTGCTATCAGAGAAAAAGAGGAGTATGTGTGTTCTTCTGGTTTCCTAACCATGTCAGTGAATGTAGCTCATGATTGTGAATGTGAAGACATGCCAACCAACAAAGGTTGCACAACATCGTTTCAAGTCAGTGTAGATGTCAGATATATGATGTTATCATTTAATGATACAAGAGCATAGGAATTTTGAAGTCCAAAACGCCAAACTGTTTAAGTTCCAAGTATACCCCAAAGTTCTGAAATGCCACTGTATACATTATCTAACACTCGAGATGGTATTAATCTTTATGTAAAATGTTTCATTATATAATTCACATAGCAAGAAATATATGAAATATCAATTTATTGCAAATATAAAGATAGAAGCATTGAGATAGTACAAGTTTATGATTTTTTAATTTCAAATCAAAGTTACAAAAGAAGCAAGAAATTTAAGCAGCTGACCTCTGAATAACACTCCTTTGTATTGAAATATTAGGTATGCTAATGGCAATTTCACTGAAAAAAAATCCATTGTTACATTTTGCTGGAGATTTTTGAAAGATGGAATATTGATATGACCAGAAACTGCCATTGATCAGTTGGCTGAAAGAGCTGAATTATCATTTAGATTACTGATTATTCATGTGTATTAACAAAGTAAATAATGCATTACAATTGTATAAATGAATCCTAAGCCTATGACACTCTTGCTAATGTTCAGTCTGTCTTAGCCAAGCTTTTATAAATAAACAAATGGACTTTGAAGTGGGCTTTATAAGTCAAGGCAGGAGGCCTCTAGTTTGTTAAGATTCACACCCGTGATACACATGTCCTGCTGGGGACAGACTAGTAAATCTGGCCACCTCTGTGTCCAATGGCAGCAACAGGAGATGGCATTTACTGAAAGCAAGAGCCTGGCCACTTCCTGCAGTTCATCCCCTTGCTGCTCCCCAGCGTCCACTGTTGTTTCAGGGGGTGCTGAAGGGTGCAGCCCTGCCTATTTTCATCAGTATTTGTTCACGGACCTTTGCCTCTGAATTGAATTAATTCTTCTTTGGATTAGATTTTGTATTAGGAAGGATCCAAGTTACCCTCATTGAGGCACTTCACTTTTACACTCAGTTTCTCAGCTGATCTTCATTTCTGTCAGTGGAAAGAATGAGGAGAAAAGCAGCAGGAGTATGCAACACCGAGGATTAGGTACAACCTTATACTAAGTACTCATGGAAAAATACTTGGTTGCTGATGAGCAGAAATAAAAAAAGACAAAGCAAAAAGAATAAAAAAAAGCACCTCAAATTATTATCTCCTTCAGTGAATTTACCGAATGTAGAATTCAGTTTGATGAAAAATATTACTAGAGATGACGAAGTATGATTCAAGGTAGGTCAGAAATGCCAGAAGCTCAAATTATTTCACATCTCACAGCTTCAGTTTTGAAAAATGTGTTGTTTAGTAAAACAAACTGGTATAATCAATAAATATGTACCAGTTAGCTGTTGGAAAGTGCCAATGAATGTAGAGGTTGTTTAAATATGTTTTTATTTTCCCCAGGATACCTATCACATGACTTTAAGCAAGAGCATATGTGTGTGAATGAGACTAAGATCCTTCTCTGGACTGCTGGAACAGACCTGCTCTTCTATAATTTTGTGTCTACTGTTTCCAGGAAAGGAAAACTATTGAATTAGCTCAAAATAGCAGAATTAATGTGGATTCTGCCACCAGCAATTGACATAGAACTAGCTAATTTCCAATTTGGGATGTGTTGGTACACTTGTAATGCTAAGGGTTTGGAAGGTGGGAAGTTGTCCTGTTTGTGTCCACGTGGCATAAGTTGATGTCTTTGTTAATAAATATGCTTATATTATACATTCTTAGTGATACATATTTTATAGATATAAAAATTGTATTATATAATGTATATAATATAGAGAGATACAGATTTTAGGTATATCTACATAATATTTTTTTTTAATATTTTATTACAGTGTGTAGTACATATTTATATATTTTTAATACTAAACCAAGACTTACTAATGAGCATAAGGAAAACAGTTCCTACTTTCATAATCTTTCTATAAAACATATGAAATAGACAAACAAGTTCAATGAATGAGGCATCCACAGGAGCCATTTGGTATAAGTGACTTGGTGAAAATGAGATACTTGCTATTTCACCAGCAGAATACCAAATACGGAAAAGGCTATTAGAACAGTAAATTATAAGAAAAGTTGTATCCTAGTTCATTAGTTTGTAATTTTTTTTTTCATTTCTTTGCCTTCTGTAAGAGATTAATCTTACTCAAAACACCTTTGTGCCATAGGAAGAAAATGAACTGCAGGCAACAAAGTAGTATTAACTATCTATTAATTACCTACTTTAAATGTACGTGTGGATATGATTAGGACTCAAATTAAAACTCATTATGACTTTAGACAAAAATGATTGGGTACTTCCATAGAATATTTCATCCCCTTACTTGAAAAGGATTGCTTCATCATCTTTAAAATAGTGTGAGCCATTCATTTTCACAGAGAGTATTAAGGAAACAATTTAAAAAAAAAAATCTTTGTGCTTATTATACTCCTTGTAGAAACTTCAGTCTTGTAGTCCAGCATTTTCTGTTCCTGTGATTTCTTTTTACTTTTGCAGCACCATCTTTATGCAGAAAAAACCTCCCTGGAGTCTATGTTAAATCAGTCAATTACTAATTCCAGAATGAGTTTGATGGTATTCAAAATACATCAGTTCTCTTCTGTTTAATTCTGTGAAGCTCATTGGTAAAGCATACATAATAAAAGCACTTTGTAATGAATTATATGATGTATTTATTAATTTCTTCCTCTTTGGCTTTTTTCACTTGCATTCTAGTTTGCTGATAAAAACAACAGATTCCATGTTTGGCAAACAAGCTATTACAATTTGCAATCGGAAGACAGACGTTCTTACCTGTTCTAAAGTGTCTGGTACTGTTTGTGAAAGCATCAGGTTGATGGCCTTGAAATCTGACATTTTCCACCACCAAAGGATGGGGTTGGTGGGAAAAGGGGGTATTCGAAACTCTCCGCGTTCTCTTAAAAGTGTTAAATTACAATGCATTGGCAAACAGTGCTTTGAAGGACAAGCTCACAGCCTTTGATTCTTGGCAATCTGTTGTTTATAAGATCATTGAATTTTGCTTAAAGCCATGAAAAATGAAATAGAGAAACTGGGCAATGAATTACTTAACAGTCCTGGTTAAGTAGCGCTGTCCATGTGTGTCTGAAAGTTCAGGACCTGAGGAAAAGATAACAGAAGGATATGGTGCAGCTCGTTTCCTTCTTGGCTCTTCCATTACAGTTGTCTTTGATCTGGATTTCAGAGATCGTTAATGGTAAAATGGAGCACATGCAAAACTGGAAACATTTTTTTCTCTTAAATATCAGCAAGCCTTTCCTGCTAACAACAGCACATCCATTAGTAGCTGTCCTCTGTACCGCTGAAATTTGTTGTTTTAAAGACTTAACCGTAATTTATGCCCTTGATTTGCTTTTCTACAGTAGATTTTCAGAGTAACACGGAGTCCTACCACAAAAAGAACCGAGGCTGCCTTCCTACGTATTCCTCCTGCCCTACAGAACAGGATCAGTCACTGGCAGAAAGGCTGGGCTGTACTATGATTCTACAGGCCAGAAGATGTACAGGTCGTTTTTATTAGGTGCTGTTAATAATGAGCCATTAGCCTAATGGAGACATACTTGATCCTCAAAAGTTCTCAAACTTTAAGTCAGTTGAGAAAATTTCTCATTCAGGTATTTCGTTCTCTGTAGAAAATTTTGTACCTAGTGCCAAGAAAGTGAAACTAATTCGGTCATTGGAGTGGATGGTGTTCGTGAAGATGTTTTTAAAAAACCCAAGGCAGTAACTAGAGATAGTGATGCCTTGTCTGTGAATATTTTGGATTAAGAAGCGGTGGGCAAATTGTCCTCATGTCTCACCCCAAGTTTTTGTGTCGTTTTTTTTTTTTTAATGCCTAGGTTCTTCTAGTATATGTGTACAAAAGATAGGGTCTGGTGGGGGAGACTTTGGGGGAGGGAGTAATAGTCTGCATAATCCTTGTTGTTATAACCAAAGTGATAGTTGAGGGCTAGGAGCTGAAACAATATTTTATGAAAGTATCATGTTGAAGTTTTTGCAGGTTTCAAAATATTTAAATATGTAAATTTCAATGAAGAGACTTCAGATTTTTTGATAGCCTAATGATTTTAAGCATCTCATTTCTAGTCAAACACTGACAAAAGATGTTCAGATTGCAGTGTGAGATGGTTTCTATGGTTACAGTTGTTTCCTAGCATTTTAGTGACATCTTTTGTGAGCATTGGCTGCTTCACTTATTTGTCACTAATGTATGTGTAGAACTATAGTTAATAGCTTTGGGCGGACAATTTTTTTTTTCTCTGAATGGTGGTATTGTTTTTTAGCAGCATTTTTCAATAAGGTGACAATGCACTAGAATACTAATGGTATGTATGGTATTTTAAGATGTCAAGTTTTCAATAAAATGGTAATGAAAATTTTGCATTTCATTTAATAGCTAAATATTCATGAATTTTTCACAGCATGATCAAGTGAGCAAAAAATAAAGAAACTGTATAATGTGTAATACTAAACATCATAAATTTAATTTCTTTTCATAGAATCTATTCAAGAATTTTTTAATAAGTAGCTCTTTGAAGGTTTAAACCAGCTGTACTAAAGGTATATAAACCTGAAAGTTTAAATTAATTTATAATATTTTTATATA
>NW_010415985.1:4467-11592 GCF_000710305.1 Buceros rhinoceros silvestris | reverse complement strand
GGATCCCGACCGGAATCGACCCCGCACTGCCAGCCTACGGGGAGAGCATTAAAGGGGCAAGACTTGCAACTTAAAAGATGCAAGGTGTATTGTCTAGCGGAGGCAGCTTCCATTTCCGCGTATCGCCTCAGGCTCCGCGGCACCGGCGATGAGGGGCCTCCCTGAAAGAGACGTGCTCGGGTCGGGGGGCTTCTCACCCGCGCAAGCCCTCTCGGGTTCCGTGCTGGTTACAGCACACAGCACACTGTGTTACTTGATGTAACTGCTCTTTACATCACATCTACCCCGGCAGCAGTGCTCTGAATTTACCGGTAAGTCTCAGCCTCAAAGACCTGCTCTGGAGAAATAAAAAATAAAATAGGGGAAAAGTGGTACAATAGAGGGGTAAGACAGGCTGCCCAGAAAACCTGTGTTGTCTCTGCCCACAGAGATACCCAGAGTAGATAGCTCAGGATGTGAGTAACCAAGACACAGTCAGGGATCCCCTCCAGCCTCCGTGGTTCTGCGATTCTACACGGTAAACAAACCAACAGCCAGCCCTGAAGGTTACTTTTCCTAAAAGGGGAGGTTTATACCTACCAAAACATCTCAACCATTATTTCTCAGATTAAGATGTGTTAGCAGATAGTTTTAATGTGTAGTATCTGATGTATAAGCACTACTGCTAAATTTGATTTAAAAAATTTAATTGCGAGTCTCATAATATTGCAGGTAAGCTGGTCTGATGGTGGCATTGCCCGCAGCTGTAGCAGCACACACAAATCCAGCCAGAGGTTCAGTGTCTATCTACTGAATGTCATGGCTGCTAAATGCCAACACCCTTCAAGTTTCAGTTCCCTGAAGAGAATTACTCAAATGACCAACACCCTCTCTGGGTCCTCCAGCCCCTGTTAAGTCCTGCTGGTTAGTATTATTTGCCTTCTATGCTTTAATCAGCCTTAATCTCTGCTTTCTTTCACCCTGAATTTCCAGAGTAAGAATGTCAAAACCTTGGTGTCAAGTTAACATTAAACACTTTCCTATTATAATCTACCTATTAGATTCTGGTAGTAAAGGTGCTTAACATCCGTGTAATACTGAATTTATGATCCACCCACCATTAGTTAGACTTCCCCCAAAGCTGTTTCAAAAATTACACATTTCCATAGAATAAGTTCAATCTACAGGCTGAACTGAAGATGTACAAGAGAGATCACTAGATGCCACCTCTTCAGTACGTGGTTTGTCACACTGTTCTGCCTCAACCAGAGATCTGATCAGGGATGATGGGGTGTTTCCCTTCAAGCGACTTCTAAAGCTAATAAACAAATGGGTAATTGTGTACAACATATACAAAAGCAGCAGAGGGGGAAAGTAATCAGTGCACGATCTGACCCCCTAGATGAGCTTTACTGTGCAGTTTTGGATGACAAAACAAATTTTAAAACCTCATTCATCTATTTACTATCTCGCCAGTTTCCTCATTCTGTCACAATTCATGTGACTCTAAACACATAAGAGCTCATACTTTGCCTCCGTAAAGATACCAGAATGCATGAGAACCATCAAGAAATCAAGCTCCAGCAGCTCTACCATTCTGTAAAGCAATAAACAAAAAAATTCTGTGACTTCCAGCCTAAGCCCCACTATTGAGTGGTATGAAGACACCTTACAAAGAAGCTGACAAAGATAACACACCAAACCTGTTTGTTCTTCCAGTATACACGCATAAAAAATAAAACTATGTTGATTACTGGCAATTACTCTCTAATTCAAGTGCACATTAGCCATTCCATTAATCTCATCATTGACTGGAAAAAACAAAGTCAAACACTTGACATCCAGAAGATCTGGAGAAGCTGATCATCTAGTTCCATTTCAGATGAAACGGCCAATTATTACTTTGGGTCTTCACAGAAGAGGAACTAGCAACGCTAATGAGAACCAGTAGTAACAAAATTACTTAATGGAAACAGGAAGCCAGAAAGAGCAAGCTTAGACATTAAGCAACTAGAGAGGAGAGCATTAAAAATTCACTGTTCGCATTTCCTTGTGACATGGCTTTTTAGTTTGTCCATGCGACCTTACAAAGTAAGGAACATTATAAAGAAATCTACAGGTGCTGTAACTGATGATGCTGTGAGGCACAGGTGAGCCTTACAAGCCCACCTTTAGAGCCGTTACTGCTAGTACCAGAATGCCAAAGCATATTAATGGACATCTCTGTGTTAGGTCACTGACCTCTTACCAAACCAACCAACCCCAAAGTCCCCCCGCCCCCAACTACCTTGGGCTGTTAACATAGACATCTGTACAAAAAAATTATTTCATTTCACTAAGACGAACAAACACAACACTTGAGATAAAGGTTTAATATTACTTCTTCAGTAGCCTGTCTTTAAGGTGAATTAAGATGTCTACAAGACAGCTAAAAAAACCTGACTGCAGCCCTTCCGTAAGAGGAAGAAAAAGCAAACACTCTGTATCATCAGCTAAATATTGACTTAATTGCAATACAAAATGCTGTAGAATAAAATGGGGGATTTTTCTCCTCTAAGGTTGGTATGTATTTAACACCTCAGGCCAGAAAGAAGTACAGTTCCAAGATCAAGTCCAACACAATTTCAGCAGTTCAAGCTGTCACTGCAACGTCAGTCCTTTTCCGCCCACTGCACAGTCTCTAGGCCCAGTACATCAGCACTTCTGTTTACTAGCTCCTTCTCTTGCTAATCTATCAGCTTCTTCATTTCCTGGGAAGCCAGCATGACCAGGAATATGCATCTGTTAGGAAAAAAGTACAGGAGCATTAGATACGCAAGAAACAAGAAAAAAGTACGCACATTAAATTTGATCACACAACACCCTTTCATTCACAGTACAGCACACCTCCTTAGAGGCCCTCTCTTCACACTTAGCCCTTACACGTTGTCCCCAGGAATGTTCAGTCTCCCTTCCTCTAGGAAAGTCTTGCCAAATTGTGAAAATTGTCTTTGTGGGAAGTATTGAACTGGTTAAGGCCCATCTAACCTAGCCTTTAAAAAATGCAGACAACAGCTTCAAGTCAAAATTCCCACTTTCAGAGAAAAGAGAAAAATACCTGCAGTCAGTGCTTAAACCAAGTTAATCTTTCCCCAGGAAGCGAGAGACCTCCATGCCACTAACAGCCGTGGTGGTTACAGCACTCACTCAGGATATGGAAACAGTATGAAAAGAATGCCTCAACTTCCAGATGTCTTAACTGTCCATCCTTCAATTAGAAACTGAAAACACTTTCAACCCTAAGCCCATCCTTGTCAGAAGTAACAGTGGAGGAAGGAGAGGAAGCAAGTCAAGCTTGCTATTTGACAAGATGTGAGGGGACAGGCGTGAAGTGTGTGCAAGATGGTATTAGTTTACATAGCAAGGTTTTGGTACCAGGTGGGGGACCTCAGGGTTGGTCTCTGGTAAGACACCGCCACACTGCAGAGAGCCAGTTCCAGCATGCTCCAAAATGGACCCACTGTATGACACAGTTGAGCCCATCAGCAAAGCTGGTGTCAACGTATTTAAAAAAGCGTAAAAAAGCTGCAGAGCAGCCAGAGAGGAGTGAGAATACGTGAAAGGAACAACTCTGCAGACACCAAGGTCACTGGAGAAGGAAGCAGAGGAGGTGCTCCATGCACCAGAGCAGAGATTCCCCTGCAGCCCATGGTAAAGGCCATGGCGAAACAGGCTGTCCTCCTGTAGCCCACAATGGTTAATGGTGGAGCGGGTATTGACCTGCAGACCGTGAAGGACTCCATGCTGGAGCAGCTGGATTACCGTAACATGTATGCATACCGTATGGTATACATATAACGTATATGGATTACCGTAACCGTGTATGCTTACGCTGCTCCTCCTAAAATAAATGTCTTCAAGTCTAAGACACTGAAGAGCAAAAAGTATGCATAAAGCAACAATATTTTTTTATTATTTAAAATACTCTAAGGACAGCTGAACTTTGGTGTTACGTTTATATTTTTTACGCTTCCCCTCAACAGATAAAAGGAGTACTGAAATACAATCTACTCAGCCTATAAATGGGAGTTGCCAACTCTGAAACACAGAACAACATGAATAGAAAAATAACTGCAATAGATTTTCCCACAGAAAAAGTGCATATTAAAGATCTACATCATCCTGTTTTCTACAGAGTAAAGAAAGAAGCCCAATAAATATGCCATTAGCAGCCACAAAGTCAATGGTACAAAAATTTATTTCTAGAATCAGCAGTCTTATACCACAATCAGAATAAAATTTAAAGGGAAAAGAGAGAAGACATCCCCTACAATGTTTAGCATTGATGTTAGAGGTTACTGAAAAATACATTTTACTAGGAATATCTGTATCGAAGTCGCTTTACTTCTTTACTGGAGAGTGAAACAATTTAAAACTTAAAAATTGGTATTTTAAAGACTTTTCTGTGTTTGCTTTTCTTTGAAAAAACCCAGTTAGGGTACAGAAAACCAGAGTTAATTTATTTGGGCTTATACTCTCTTAAGTTCTCCCAGCATAAAGACACTCATGTGATTGCGTTACGAACCAACATCTGACGAGTTCTGAAAAGCAAATCCAGAAATTCAGCTCTAACTCAAAGACACAATTATGTTTTAAGCTTAGTAGGTTTCTGTTCCTGGAAACCTAACAAACTAAAGACATTTTCTAAATAGTAACAAGAGACAGAAAACAAATAGGAACATACATTTTAATAGATGAAAAACTGGTTCCAAGAGCCTAGGCTATGTTGCTTATTTGCTTTAAATAAAACAAGCAGCTCCTCTGTATTTATGCTTTTATTTACAGAGTACCAAACTATGCTCAGTAAAACTCGTAGTTATGGTCATACTTGTAAATTTTTAAAAGAAGCGTGGTTAAGATGTCATTAAGCAATGAAGTGCTTACCCACTGAATTTCTATGTCTTTTGATAGATTATCAAGTCTTTCAAAATCTTCTTTATTTATTACACTTCCTCCTGAACTTGTTCTCCAGCCATTTGTTTTCCAGTTGTCCACCCAGCTTGTAATACCTACGCAAAGGGAGCATCACCATAAAAATGCTATCAAAGAAGCCAGCAAGGACCAAGATGGAGCAAACAGCCTTTTAACAAGATGTTAACTCCGCACAGAGCCTCAGGCAAAGACACTGGAGATAGAAGATATTCTTGTTTGGTTCTCTACTCCTGTCTTTCAGGTTTGTATTTTTTCCATTATTACTTGAATTACCTAACCATGTTTTCTTGAACAGATATTTAATTTAAAGACTACAATCTTATATATGTATGACACACAATATTACAACAAAAACTTCAATAAACTGATACTAAGGATTTGCTTGATGGGACAGTAAGCTAGAACAAAGCTACAGCTTTATTTGCTTTCAAAAATTGAGGAGACACGTGCATAGAGGAAAAACAGATGTCTGCCTGTCTTATGGCTTCAGCACACTAAACAGAACCCTTCAGAAAAGGACCACACAAATGCATTTCTACAGAACAAGATTTAACATTCTTGCCACCCCTTGCTGGTCAGAAAATTTATTGTATTACTCCTTAATAGTAATTTACTCCTTAGTATTACTCCTTAATAATATTACACCTTTTGGTTTTGGTTTTTTTTTATATTTTTGCTGGTCTCGACAATGTAAAACATCCTTACTGTTCTCCTGACAAACACACCTGAACCAAATAGAGAATCACCAATCTTGCCCACAAAACCTCCTGAAAACAGAACCAAACTACATACATTTGTAATTAGGTGCAAGCCTCCTTCTCTGGTATTTAAAAAACAAAAACAACCTCCTAGACACATTTACAAAATAACTTTGATTAAACAGGAGTGGAACCTGCACCCCAGTGACCCAAAATGCATGAGCAAACTGCAAGCAAAAACAGAGACTAAGACATCACACCTAAAGATCCTTCTTTTCCTCCCTCATACTTATGTCTCACACCTAAGTTTAACAGGAATTTCCAAACACAGCAACTTTTTGTCCTCTGTAACACCAGTTTCATAGGCAAGATGGTGAAGACTTCTCTCCCACAAAGCACAGAATTATAAAGATGTTTCTTTGCACCTTAATGCTTCAAACAACTTGTGCCTTGCAACAAATTATGCACTTGGATTCTATTGATCAGCATGCAACACCCAGTCCTGAAAAGCAGAAACTTCCTTTACTCTCTCCTTTTTCAGAATGTTTCTAGCAAAGACTAAAAAACCCAACAAGATAAAAAAAGCCAAAAAACAAAAGAACAAGCCACCAAAAAAACCCCTACAGAAAAATGCTCCTACAGGAAATGCTCTACCAAAATCTTTTGGGGAGAATAAGCTACTCAAATGAGAAGCTTAGGAGACGATCCTTAGGGAGAAGCAATGGCAAATTCCTTTAAGTTGTTTCTTCGACATTTACTGCCCCTCCCTCAACTTACAGACTAGAATCAGGAGGACAGAGCACAAGCCCTTGACACTTTTCACTTCTGGATAGAACCTCTTCCATGCACAAGCAAGCTAACAGCACTGAAACAAGCAGCGACAACTCCACCAACTCCTTCCCTGGATAGCAGTCACTTGTTCCTACGGAGTAACTTCCTGTCCTTTCTAAGGTGTTGCTACTCAAGGCGATTTGTCAGAGTTTTTTGAGGTAAATTTTGCTTTACTTCTAACCAAGAGCCACCTGAAAAAGTAAAAAACTGATGCTCCCCTTTTGTACTCCTCCACTTTCAGAAATCGGGGAGCACTTCTGGAAAGCAGAGTGACTTACTTGGAGGAAAAGATACACCAATTTTTAAATACAAACCCCATTTATTGGCTTTATTAATAACAAGCAATAAAACAAATAATTACTTTCAGTGTTCGCGCTCAAGCAGTGATGCTAAAAACAAGACACTCCTCCCTTCCTCCCAACCCCCCAAAAGTGTGAAAGCATAACATCTAATTTTCAATCAAAAGTTGCCCTAAGTTTTCGTTTAATGTTATTTCAAAGAAAAACCCCAAACAAACCACAACTCCAAAGTGATCTGGAAAGAGCAAACACATGTATTCCCTTTGTAAAAATGTGACATGCAAAGAAAAAATACTTAAGCAGTTTCAAATTATCACGGGAGTCAAACCTGAAGATCTCAGGGAAAG
>NW_010415985.1:2804-4385 GCF_000710305.1 Buceros rhinoceros silvestris | reverse complement strand
ATCTCAGGGAAAGATGAAGAAGTTTTATTCAGAAATTAAGTCTTACTGGCTGCTTCATATGGTGTTTCAGGGAATAAAATTAAATTTTCCTAATCCTTGGACAAAGGTGAAAGTTTAAACATATACTGAGCACATATCATCTAGTCTTCTAGTGTAGCCCAAAAGCTTGGAAGCATAGTCTACACGTAAGAAGAACGTACTTCATATACGCATTAAAAACAGCCTCTTCAATCCAAGGAAAACCAACCAAATGACCTACAGGATTACTACGCCAACTTCCGAGTACATCCGTAACAGATTACACAAGAGCAAAATTTTCTTCTAAACTTTGTGTCATACCAAATGCCTTAAGACAAAAATAACATCATTACTTCTGTCAGCCTTTACTGTAATAGGCACTTTGTCTCTACTTGTATTTCATGCAGTTAGCAGGTGATCCCTGTAATATTCTGAAGCTTCCTCACTAGAAGGACACTGATGTCCTGGAGTGTGTCCAAAGAAGGGCAATGAAGCTGGTGAAGGATCTACTGCACAAGTCCTATGAGGAGCAGCTCAGGAAACTGGGGGTGTTTAGCCTGGAGGAAAGGAGGCTGAGGGGAGATCTCTCTACAACTAACCAAAAGGAGGTCATAGCAAGGTGGGGGTCAGTCTCTTCTTCCAAGTAACACATGATAGGATGAGCTGTGCCAGGGGAGATTTAGGTTGGACATTAGGAAAAAATCTCTTTACAGAAAGGGTGGTAAAGCACTGGAACAGGCTGCCCAGGGAGATGGTGGAGATCTCATCCCTGGAAGTGTTTAAAAAATGTGTAATGTGGCACTGAAAGACATGGTTTAGCAGTGACTTGGCAGTGCTGGGTGAACAAGTGGACTCGATGATCTTAAAGGTCTCTTTCAACCAAAACAATTCTATGATTCTGTTTTTCCCCCATCAGGCATGATTAGTGAAATAAGTTACGCATTCTCTTCCTTAAATCCCTCTTCCCAGGACTCGGTATGTTCTGTGAGTGCTACGTAATGAAACAGCACGCAGTGTGTCTTTAAGAATCAGGAAAGTTATAATCATTAACTTACCATTAATAGTGAATTTGCTATCAGTGTAGATAATTAGTTTCTTGATGTTTTGACTCTTTGCTTGCTCTATTGCTTTGCAGGCTGCCTTAAGAACATTTCAACAGAATCACAGTTCAGAACAGGATTTTGAACATAATCAATTAAAATAACAGCAAAGGACCTGATGCTAACACAGAACTACTAAAAATAGAACTGTAATCTCCCTGTCAATGAGTATCAACATGCTTCAGAGCACAATGATACAGGCAGATGACCACTTAATGAGGCAAAGAGGGAGCCACTTAAGTTTTACTGGCAAAGAAACCCCAAAACATTCTGATGTTCAACTCGGTACTGAAGGAGTAGCTCTCTGCCCGATTTTCTATCGAAGCCTCTATCAACTGCACAAGTTTTAGGTATGCTGTCCTTAACTTTGAGCAGGAAGGATTCATACCAATTCCAACCGTCTGGAACTCCTAGGAGGCTGCTTTTTGTTGTTGGGGGGGGGGGGGGGGGGGGGGTTGGGGCT
>NW_010415985.1:304-2736 GCF_000710305.1 Buceros rhinoceros silvestris | reverse complement strand
GGGGGGTGTGGGTGGGGTTTGTGCTATGAAATACAGTAAGAGGTAGAAGTGGCTGGGTCTGCATGTAGAGCTGAAAAGCTCTGTAAGTGTGACCCATGGCTCACCACCATCAACTCTGCCTGTCCCTCCCTAAAATGAACTTCCTGTATTTTCTAAGCTGATCAATTCCCCTTTTCAATTTATTTCCACAGTTCCACACAGCACAGGATAGCAGCAGTACCAGAACTAAGTTGAGGTGAGAGGGAAGACTAAATCTGCTGTTGCCAACAGAGGTTTACTTCAGAAGGAACAGAAGTTACTCCTGAGAACCTACAATTGCTATATTTAGTAAAGGTATTTAAGGAACATGACGCTCTGATCCTATCACAATAAAAAGCTGATTCTGCTCTTAACTGCTACTCAGCTAAGCTACTCACCCCAAGGTCTGAGATACTCCTTTGCACTAAAAATGCAGAGGATACGACGCAGATTTGGGAACCGGGCTTTCCTAAAGCAAGGCTGTTTTAAATAGCTGTGCTTGGCCTGTTGATATTGGGGAATTCTCAAGGTGAGCTACCTTGTTCAAAACCAATAAAGATGGAAGAAAATTATAACTCCTGATATTTTGTGTACTTCCCTCACAGCTCCATAACTGGTTTCTGATGGCGAGAGTGGAAATAGTCCTCTGTGTGCTACTGTGGTCTAACTTGCCAAAGCATTTTAGGACATTCACTACTTACATGTATTTCCGCTCTTTGATTAGTCTGCCGTCCAGGAAGTCTTTCACTGGTATTTCTGTGTCCAAGGAAT
This sequence comes from Buceros rhinoceros silvestris, assembly GCF_000710305.1. Lineage (NCBI taxonomy): Eukaryota > Metazoa > Chordata > Aves > Bucerotiformes > Bucerotidae > Buceros > Buceros rhinoceros. The sequence continues at coordinate 1,947 of NW_010415985.1, read as the reverse complement.
GAGTAGTAGATTAGTTACACCAAATAGTCAGGAAAATAAATACAATAGAGCAATCTTCCTTTTAGTAAGGGAGGATGAATAGATATTCTAAACGTCCACCTGCATAGCGTAAGCTGCATATTTGTATCTGCCATCAACATGCAATTACAATTGTTGCCTTCTGTACACTTATTTTTAAAATTTTCTGCATCTTTTCTCCCCCTAAAAATATTATTTCCAGTTGATTTTCCCCACATTCTTACCACCCAGAGAAGCTCATTTCTTTTCTCCCTCTCAGTAGATCACTAGTCTCATAGCACTGTGATTATGAGTTTCAACAGCAAGGTTTCATATTCAAAAGGAGGCTGGTATTGCAAATCACACACAAAACAAACAGTAATATATATATTAAAAAAAAAAAATCTATCCAGCTACTCACAAAGGGTGGCCTGGTCCCCAGTAGACGCCTATTCCAGCACGTGCCCTATTACGTCCGTTACCTGAGCAACAACCATCTGTATAAACAACTGCAAAGTCACCTAAAAAAGAAATGCCAAAAGCAGAAGTTCAAGCACTCCTTCAAACACTTAAGCAAAAAGAAATGTCTGCCAGCAGATTAATCTCCAAAATTTCTCTCCCCAGAGAGCTCTTCAAAATTTAACTACAGAAGCCATGTACATTAGCAATTAAGTCCCAGTGCAGCTTCACACCCTCACTGGTGTCAACCTCAAGATGCACCTTTTCCCTGAACTACACAGTCTCACTGCAATACCTGTCTCTTTCAGTCAACTTCTGTAGAATAAAACATAGTCTGTAAACCAGACAAACATAAAATGACACCTATAATGATCAATTAAGCTAAATGTTGATACCAGATAAAGCCCATTAAAATTACACTGAAAGACAACATGTACATCATGGCTCACATTACCATTTTAAAAACAAACAATGTTAACTGGGCCTGATGTTGCCATACACTAAACTCCCTAAAAAGCTTTCCACTGGCTCCACGTGTTACTTAGGAAAGCGTGCAAAAGAACTAAAAAGAATTACAGGAATAATGAAAGACTTCACCCATATATGAAAATTTATCTTCACTGACTGTTGGTGCTGAGCACGCTTCTTTGTGTTTTACACGCTTTGCAATGTGTTCTTCATTTGCAGGCTGTTCATACGGCCTTTTGCATGTATTGCAGCACAAGATTTCTGCTTCCTCTCTCTGGTTACCATTTGCCTGTGTTACAGGTGGAGGAACATGTGTTCCTTCCAAAAGAAAAAAAAAATCCAAAAAGAGAGTAAGTTCAAGATCAACTTTTTTTTAAAAGACTGAGTCTAAAGAAAACAGTTATCACCTGTTAACAACGCCAGTCTTTCAACTGACACCACCCCAACCTCTCTCACACATATTACAGTACACACCCGTCATTCTTCCTCCTTGATCAAGCTCAAGAGGAGACACACATGTAATGGTCCTTAAAACGAAGACGGTGCAAGCAATGTTCTCCAAGCATCTACAAAAATACTTCCACTGCACAGACACACCCACCGCTGTGTCCAGAGTGCAGGGCCCTCTACCGCTGTACTGCCCACCACGGCATTCTGCCAGTTGCAAGCCGTCCTCCGGAGGATGAACAGAGAGAGAGGCTACCCACGTTTAGCCAACA
>NW_010415985.1:0-201 GCF_000710305.1 Buceros rhinoceros silvestris | reverse complement strand
AACAAAGAGAGCGCCTCCCCCCTTTTAGCCAACAGCCGCACCGTGCCAGGTGGGACTATGTCAGGCGGACTATGCCGCCGCGCACCTCTGCCCCCCTTCCTCCTGCCTTCCTTCTCTCCCGCCCTCTCCCCCTTCCCCGGCGGGCCGCCCTCCCCTCCCGCCCGGGCGGAAGTGAGGTGGGAGGCGAGGAGAGGACGAGCT
>NW_010415984.1:10596-10848 GCF_000710305.1 Buceros rhinoceros silvestris | reverse complement strand
TGGGGGCGAGCGGCGAGCCTGCGGAGGGCCAGCGGTCGCCAGCTGCCAGCGCTGGGCGAGGTGCGGAGGCAGCTCTCCTGGTCCTGCGAGGAGAGCTCAGCTCCTCGGCAGGTGAGAGGCTGCCTGCAGCGGGCCCTGGTGGGGTCCCCGAGGCTGCCCGGCCTTGGGGAGATCACTGCGGGGGTCCCTGAAGCCTTCTCCATCCAGGCAAGCTGGACGAGGGAGCAGACGGGCAGGGGAGGAGGGGGGGGG
>NW_010415984.1:9600-10276 GCF_000710305.1 Buceros rhinoceros silvestris | reverse complement strand
AGGAGGTTGGAACTAGATGATCTTTAAGGTTCTTGCCAACCCAAACCATTCTGTGATTCTATGATCCGATCTTCGGCTCCCTCAGGCGCCGGTTTGGAGGGGTCACCGCATTCGTGTCCCCAGCCAAGGGAAGTGGAGGGGGAAAAGGACGAGCGAGGGCAATGAGGGGTGCAGGGAGCTGGAAGCGCTGCGCTGCTGCCCGCACCCAGGCAGCTGCCCAACAGAGCCATTTCACATCACGAGCGCGGTTGCTGCCTGCCCATCTTTGGGGGATTTCTTTGAGAAAGGGGGTTTGCAGTATTTCCACCTCCATTGCCAAGGTGAAGGGCAAGCAGAGGAAGGGGATATTAACTGGAGCAGCTTCAAAATATGCCGAGCCTGGAATGACCTAGATTACTGAAGGGCTGAATCAAGAAACTTCCCCTCCATCACTACTTAAAATGGGAGCCTGCTAAAAGTGCTTGACAGGTTTTTGTGGCATGAAGCACATAACCCAGTGATGGTGTCATTAGTAATAAGTCACTCCTGGAAATGACGCATTTTTCTTTACTTAGAACGAGTAAGGCTGGTCCAAAGCAGGCACAGTCACCAGAGGAAAATTAAGCCCAGCAGCTTGGGGAGTGTGTCCATGGTTGTGTGGGTGGAGGGCTTCCTTTCTGCTGCTTTGCTTTTTTTT
>NW_010415984.1:6403-9531 GCF_000710305.1 Buceros rhinoceros silvestris | reverse complement strand
GGGAGGGCTTCCTTCTTTCGCGTTTTTTTTTTTTTTTTTTTTTAAGGACATTTTCTGCTTCTTTAGAAGAACAAGAGGGGGGTCTAGGATCAGCCTGTGAGGGCAGAGGGGCCAGCACGGATTGGGAGACAGCAGGGTGATGTAGCAGCAGATGGACAGAGGCTGTTCGGGGTGACTGTTGGGGAAGCGGGGAATTCACATGAATCCATAATAGGGCTGATTCATCAGCTCTCTCATCTCCACTGCTTGGAAAAACAACAAAAAGGAGCCAGCAGTGGGGTGATGAAATTTGGTGTTGAGCGAAGGGAGGGTAAAACCTGGCCCAGGGGAGAGCAGAGGCTGGGCAGGGGAGTGTGGGGGGCACAGGGGACTAGGCGAGCAGCGGACATCTCTCTCCAGTAGGCTGAGATGGGTGGAAGTAAAGAAGCATCAGCCAGAAGAGGCAAGTTGGCCAGGCTGTGGAGCACTGGGAGTTCACCCAGGCGGGTGGGAAGGGTGTGCAAGCAGGCATTGCTGGCAGGGCTGGGGAAAATCAAAGGGAGCTGCAGCACCGAGAGGAGACTGGGGAGGATGGAGCCAGGGGGAAAGCTCAGAATTGTCCCAGGCAGAGGGAAGTGCTGACAAAGCCCCGGAGCTTCCCGGAGCACAGTGAGTAAGGCGGCAATGAGCAGCGTTTCATCATGCTGCGTGGCTTAGCTGCCGGCTCCAACAGGCTCCCACCCAGCCAGGCAGACAGCGTTTTCAAAGAGGGATTTTCCCAGCGGCGCCGGGGGTCGACCCGCAGCATGCCTGACCCCTCCACTTTCCTTCCTTCAGTTCAACCTGCTGCAGAGATGCTCGGCTGAACGCTTGGGCTCACTGCCCTGCCAAGGCTGAGCCAAGCACAACGAAGGCGAGGGCCGGGGCTTTGCAGGTCCCCCTGGCCCTCGTCATCTGCCGTGCCTCGATTCAGCAAGGTGGTTGAACACTTGGGAGTGGATGTGTTGGGGCACTGGGAGCAGCGTGTCCCCAGGGAGCTGTGGTGATGGGGAGGGGGCATGCAGGCACCGTCCTGGCCCCCAAGCTGGCACAGCAGCAGGGGAGCTGTACTGGTGTGGCAGCAGCTCCAGCAGCAGCTGAGGCGTGTGCTCACTTGCGTGCCCCTCTGTCCCTTGCCACGTGCCGCCTGGCAGCGGCTCTCAGCCTCCGCAGGCATTTCAATGAGAGCTGGGCAGAGCCCGGCCACTCTCAGATGCCAGGAGCTTTAGCGGGGGCAGAAGTTCTCCAGTGTGAGCACAAAACCCACCGGTGGGCTGTGAGCTGCTGCCAAACCTCCAGCACCTGCACTGGGAACTGGTCTCTGAGCAGCTCCGGCTGCTGCGCTTTAATGCTCGTTATAGGAGCGATGAGGGTGGGCTATAAACCACCTCTTTAACAGACCCTGTGGGTCTCCTGCCAGCTCCTGGTGTGAGAGCTGGGGGTGAGGAGACCGGTGTGGTGGCTGCTGGTTAGGGGAAGGTTTACAGCTCCAGTTGTGCCTGTTCCCCTCCTCCTTGCTGCCACAAACTGATGGCACAGCGGGGTGACATGTCACCTCTTCTTCCCTGTTCCCTGGTGGGGGGCTTTGGGTTGGATGTGCTCCACCATGCACACAGGAGGCTGGCGAACAGGACATGGCTCTGCTGTGTGGTGTGTCTCAGCAGGGAGCATTGAGGAGACTCATGGGGACAGGGGTATTCAAGAGGCAGGTGGCTCTCCCAAAGAGCAGGTTTGGGGGGAGGGAGGTGCCCTGGGCAGCCCTTTTGCAGCTTCTTGCAGTCATCAGGGCGCAGCACCGAGGCCAGAGCTGCTGGGTTTTTTCAAGGGACTCTGAAGGAGGTGAGTACGTGGGGCCAGAGACAGATGGGCAGTCTGCAACTGTCAGAGCGAGACGTGAGAGGGTTTTCAAGCCCCATCGTTTCCCTGTCTCCACTTTACACCTTCAGCCTAGGAAGACGGCCTCGGTGCAGGGAACAGCAGGGAGCTGGGATAGCCCTGCTGAGTGTGCCCACGCCTCCCTTTTATCCCCAGCAGCATGTCCCCTAGTGTCTTGTGCAGCTCAACGGATTGTAAATCCCCAAAGCTGTGGCTTACCGCCAAGAGGAATACGATACCACACCGTGGCCCTGTCCCTAGCCAAGACTTTGTCACCTTCTGTGTCACCCTCCCCGCACCACCACTGCTGCCCTGCAGGTGATGGGTGATGCCTGAGATATTGTCAGTGTCCCAGCCATGAGCTGGATGTCCCCAGAGACCACCTGAAGGGGACAGCCAAGGCAGCGGAAGGTTCCCCAGGTGCAGAAAGTCCCAGCTCGGCAGTCCAACCCCTCTTTCCTTCCACCTTCTGATCTCCTTCCATGCCCATCAGGCCAGCACCAGCACTGGGGCTTTTTGTTTATTTTATAGCCAGCTCAGGGTCTTACGCAGCAGCTGGTGCCGAAAGAGCCTGGCAAAGGGGCTCCTTGCTCTGCGGTTTGCTGCTCAGGGGGGAAAAGTCACAGCGCTCCCCAACAGCTGCAGCAGTGCTGGTGCCGCAGGGGCTTAGAGATGCTCCTGGCAGGGCTGGTGGATGGGCTCAGGGGGGATTCCCACACTGGCCATGTTTCCTCTGCTCTGTCTGTTCTCCCAACAAATCCAGGTTCACATCGATGTTCAGCTGGAAAACATGCAGAGGGGAGGGCCTGGCAAAGACAGGCATGGGGGAGAAGTTGTGGGATTTTTCCCCCTCCTCTGTGTGCTGCCGGGGCTGTGCAGAGCAGGGCTGGGGGCTCAGGAGGGGTCTCTGCAGGGCACAGTGGGAGGTGGAAGGGTGGTCAGCACCCCATAAGCGAAGTCTGGAGTGGGGGGAGAAAGGAGGTTCTCTGGCACTAAGCTGCTGCAACCCCATGCCTCAGTTGCCCTCTTTCCTCCAGGAGGGTGATTGCTTTCCCTTCCCCCCCCGAAGCTGCATTTCTCCTCAGCCCCACCTTGAGTAGACACCATCAAGGGTTTTTATGTCTCTGGGGGCATTGCTGAATGAACCCCCCAAACTGGGGCGTGGTTTTCACCTCCCAGAGACCTGCCTGATGCTGCTTCTTGGCTCCTCCTTCCCCCATCTTCCACAGGAGGCA
>NW_010415984.1:5487-6282 GCF_000710305.1 Buceros rhinoceros silvestris | reverse complement strand
GTTTCCCTGTACCCAACCAGCCTCTCTCTCCTCTTGGGCCCCACCTCTACCTCAGGTAATTGCGGGAGGCAGGAGGGCATGGGGTTTTCCTGGGCATGGTTTTGAGTCAGGAGTACTGGAGCCATGAGCAGAGCAGGGACCAGCTCCTCCGCAGCAAGTCCTCACCAGGATTAAGGGAAGCATCAAGAAGAAACCAGAGATCCCCAAGCACCCGCTCCACGTCAGATACAAATCCTTCCTGAGTTTAATTCCTCACGTGCCAAGAGAAGCGGCTCTCCCAGCACCAGCACTACGAAAGAAAGAGGAAAGACTAGACAGACCCCTGTGGGGCTCTGCCGCTCTCTCCCAGCAAAAGCTGGGACCTATGGCCCGGGGTCATGAGGGGGGAAAGCCCAGGTATCGGTTGGAGCCCAGCCAGGGACATTCACTGCCTTTGGGATTGTTTTGAATAGCTGCTTCGCTTTCTAAAAATGAAAGGCATGCTAGAGCAGCCGGTGCAGGGTGGGGTGAGCGTCACTTCAGGGTTGGGGTGGCGTTGGGTACCCGGCCCCATCTCTAGGGTTTCCCCCAAGCCCGGGCTGCCCTCAGCAGCTGCAGGCATGGGGGAAATGAGGACAGGCAGCATGGGAGCATGCCCATGTTCCCAGACACAGGGTTGAGGCTTTGCTTGGGACAAGCAGGGTGATCTGTGGCATCATTTCATGTGCCAGCATCGATTGCTGGCTGCGTGCTGGGGTGGGCATGAGAGTGCTGCTGATGCTCTCTGTGAACATCCCTGCCCCTTCTCCGTGGACT
>NW_010415984.1:2074-5363 GCF_000710305.1 Buceros rhinoceros silvestris | reverse complement strand
CCCCTGGCAGGGCTGGCAGAGGAGACGCTGCCGGGCGAGTGCTGGCAGAGGCGGGCGATGGGGAGAGAGCAGCGTGCCCCAACCTGCTTTAGCTGTGAGCTCACCCCATGCTCCTGACTTTTAAAGAGCGATACGAAGCTGTACACGGGCAGCACTTGACGGTACGAGTGAGTGCGAGAGGCTGGGGACCTGGAGACCCAAGCAGGGACCAGTCTTCAGGGCCGCGGTGGCCTGCACCCTGCTCCCCCAAAACGCGTTGTGTTCCTGTGGAACAACTCCTCTGTGGTTTTGCACGAGTCCAGGGATCGATGCTGCACCCCGCTCGCCCCCGTGTGCTGCAGGCTTCCAGGGGGCAGCTGAAGGAAAGGAACAGGGTTTCTGCTCAAGCATCCCCCAGGCACTGGCGGCCTGTGCTCAAGTGTGAGGTGAAGTGGGGAGGTCGCCCGTGTCCATGCAGGGCTCTGGCTGGTGATTTATGCTCCTTGGCAGTGGGGACGCAGCGCAGGGATGAGCAGAAACCAGAGCTGTGCTGCACCTGCGCTGGGCCTCCTGCTTGTACTCTGATTTAATGTCCCAGTTGAGAGGTGATGTCATTTCAGAGGGAGCCAGAGCAGCGGAAGTGCTGGAGAAGATAAGGTGCTTTAACTCTCCCCCTGCCAGCCTGGCTGGGTTTTGAAGCTGGCAGCTGTGTTAGCTGCCAGGCAGGAAAACATAAGAGAGGGGAGGAAAGAGGTTGGTTGGAGGACACCTTCCTCTTGGGGCAATGTGTCAACCAGGAGCTGCTGAGGTGGATGACCTTGGATGTTCCCAGGTGGTATGAGCATGATTTTGTGTGCTGCTCTGGGTTCTCCATCACCTTCACTCCCAAAGACATGGGGTGGGTCGTCTGCAGCATCAACTGCCAGGGACTGGGTGCCACACCAGCAGCCAGGGAGGCGCTCCAGGAGGATCAGCAGAAATACTGGGGAGGTGCTGGAGAAGACAAACTGCGAATGTGCGAAGGCTGCCTTACTTCCTGAGGGGAGAGGGACTGAATGGAAAGGTTGTTACCAAAGGCTCATTGAAAGGGATTCCCATGGTGCTGAGTCCAGAGAGTTGGACTTTCAGAAGGATCTCACGGAGGCATCCCAGTCCCTCTGACAGTCAAAGGTGGTCAAATCCCAAAGTCTCCTCTGCCTTTTGGGGGATGTCAAGCTGCATCTATTCATTCACATGACTGGGAAAAACTCTAGGGAGATTGGTTGGGCTGATACGACCCAAGGTCGTTTCTGTCACACCGAGCTGCCACCCAGCTGTCCTCGGCTCGTGGGGAGTGAGGTTGGGCCACCACTAGCCAGACCCAGCTCTACCCCGAAGAACAGGACCGGTGAGCGAGAGCGCATTGGGGTCACCAGTGGCCTTATGCAACTGTGCAGGACGTGTGATGGCGCTGGGGGTTTTCCAGCTCCATGCAGACAGGACAACGCTTGCTGCCCTGCGCAGCCACTTGCCGCTTGAGCTGGACACGGGCTTTCCAGCAGGCTCATTCACACTCAGACCATGCTCTTGACCGTGGTGACAGCTCCGGCTATCAGATGCCGCTAACCACAGCCCCAGCTGGGGATGTTCTCTCAACATCTCAGGCTGGGTGTGACTGCCCAGCAGCTTGGTGCTGTAAATGCTGGTGCATCCAGTAAGGTCAGAGCGTGACCAAGAGCAGCGGCCTGCCACGCTTATCCAGGGTGGTGGGAGCCGTGGGCTCGGTGGGCCTGGGCAGAGGGGACATCTCCCAGAAACCGCAGTGTGGAGGTGTGGCCATTGCGGCAGGTTTGGGCTGAGCTCCCCGCCCTGGGGAGCTTTGCTGCTCGGTGGGCTTGTTGTCACCCTGCCCTGCTGGGTTTTGCTATCCAAAAGTGACCTGGTTGTCCTCAGAATAGCAGGCAGCCAAGAGAAGGACCTTCTGTTCCTGTATTTATCTGAATGAAGTTGTGAAGAGCGCGAGGGGCTGAGGGGTGCCTCACGTGTGTGTTAACGTCCATCTGCAGCAGGAAACATCCCAGCTGGGTCTCCATTCCTTTCTGTGTTTGTGTGGCACAATCATCACATGTCTGCACTGGTTAGTGATGGCTGGTGGCTTTTTGCTCCTCGGGGCTCTGTTCTCAACATGGCAGGGTTATCACCACTTTCTCCCCAGCCCAGACTTCGGGGTGTCATGTACTGATGGTCTCAGCCTTGCTGCTACAAGCTCAATGTCCCCCTTTTCTCCACAGGAGGCTTTGCCACCTTCTCGTCCTGCTTCCCACGGCTCTGCGAGGGGAAGCCAGGTGGCCTCCTGCCGATGAGCATCCCGATGAGCATCTCCCAGCCGTGCTTGCCTGTGGCCAACGTCGGCCCCACGCGCATCCTGCCACATCTCTACCTGGGCTCCCAGAAAGATGTCCTGAACAAGGTATGGCCCTGCTGAGGGGACGAGTCTGCCCTGTCCCGTCTGGGACCCCCGCTGTGCAGAGGGGTGAAGGCATCAAGGGCTCCTGTCCTGCCTGCCGGGAGGACCACGCGTGGTCGGTCTGACCCTATCAGGGGCTGAAGGCAGGGAGTGCATAGGTAGAGTCCAGCAGAGCTGGGGAGAGTGGTCACAGGAGGAGCTTTGGGGTGGCCGGACTCTTCCCAAGTACCCGTAGCAAACTTGTGGCAGGAGGAGCACGACCAGGAAAACCCCTGGGCTTGGAGGGAGAGATGTGGGCCAGGAGCCAGCTTTGCACCCACCTACCTCGCCAGCCAGGCTGCCAGTTTTAACACCAATTTCAGCAACCCTGGCATCTCTTTGAGAAATCCCGTGGCAGAGCAGGGATGGGCAGCTCTGGCCAGGGGCAGCGGCTAGTTGAGGAGACCCCAAAACAAGCAAAGTTTTGCTGTGGGGAGAAGGGAGAAAGTGGGACAGTGCTCTTTTGATGGTGCTGGAAGGGCTCTGCTGTGATGTAATGCCAGGGAAGGAATTTTGTTTAAAGGAAAAATAACGGCGAGAAGAAAGGAAAAGGAATTGCAGTTAAAATGCCGCTGGGCGCCTGCCTGCCACGGGCAGGAGGGAGCCAGCCGGGTGTCCTCATCCTCACCCAGGGCAGGCAAGGGGGGAGAGGGACCATGATGCCAGAGGGAGGCTGGAGACAGAAAGGAGGGAGAGAGAAATTATATACAGGGAGTAGAAGGAAATGAAGGAGAAAAATGCCAAGAATGTGAGCCTGGGAGCTGGGCTGGCTCCGCCACGCCGGGGCCGGGCTCTGCAGAGCCTGCCGGGGCGGGCAGGAACCGG
>NW_010415984.1:0-1943 GCF_000710305.1 Buceros rhinoceros silvestris | reverse complement strand
TGGAGAGCCCGGGCCGAAATCTCGGTGCGGTCTCCTGAAGAGCCAGTGTCAGGCAGGGAAATTGATGGTTTCCTTCCCTCCCCGCCTCCTCAGAGGGTTCTGTGCATCCTTTGGAGCTCTGTTTTCTGCCATGCCCACAATGTGGCCGGGAGATGCTCTATTCATAGGCAGCAGGGTGGGGTCAAGTGGAGACCGTGCACGGGTGAAGCTTCTCTTCTCCAGCACGTTGCAAAGGAGAGGTCCCGCATGGCAGCTCCATGCGCTCTGATGTGTGGAAGGACTCTTTTATTTCCATGTTTTCTCCTCCCATGTAATTCTAGGTCTCCCTCAGCTGATACTTTCAAAGATTTCAGCAGAGTTCTTTCTTATACAAGAAGATGTATTTTCGTATGCCTCTCCTACTGGGGTTCTTGGGTTTTCCTCTCTGGGAGCCCCTTCCAGGTGTCTTTGGTCTTGCTTACTTTTACTTGGACCAAATTAAAGACCTGTTGAGGTTCAAACCTGTGTCTTCTGAATTGACACAACCTTCTCAGCTGATGTACTACCGTCAGCTAGGCTGAGGCAGCAGTGGGAGCCCCACAGGAGAAGACACTGGGATGGGGAGGGGCAGCGAGTGCATGGCAAGGCAGATCTTCAGCAGTCAGTGCTGGCGGAACTCAGCTGATCATCCAGTTGCTTCTCTCCCACCAGGACCTGATGACGCAGAATGGGATAAGCTATGTCCTCAATGCCAGCAACTCCTGTCCCAAGCCAGACTTCATCTGTGATAGTCACTTCATGCGCATTCCTGTCAATGACAACTACTGTGAGAAGCTGCTTCCCTGGCTGGACAAGTCCATCGAATTCATTGGTGAGCTTTTGTTACGCTGCCTGCAGATGCTCTGGTCCTCAGCCTCCAAAACCTGAACTCTTCCTCTGTCCTCCTTGGTGCTACTCTGAGCAACCCTCGTCCTTTCACACAATGGGGATGAGGGTTGGGGAGGAAGGCCAGAGTCTTTTTGCTCACTGTCTCTGACTACATCGCTGCTCTTCTCTCTGTCTCCTCTGCCGTGCTCCAGACAAGGCCAAGGTGTCCAGCTGCCAGGTGATCGTGCACTGCTTGGCCGGGATCTCCCGGTCGGCCACCATCGCCATCGCCTACATCATGAAGACCATGGGTATGTCGTCAGATGACGCCTACAGGTGAGTTTTCCCCAGAGGGCAGGGAGGGGTCGTGCTGGTGTGCTTCACTCCAGGGAAGGAGAGCAGGCTGAGCCCAGAAGGAGAGAGTGGGAGCTCCCTGAAGCTCTGTCTTGCTCCTTTTATAAAGTGCATGCAGTGAGGAGTGGTTGGGATTGGTAAAATGGAGGGGAGGGGGCAGTGCCAGATCGACTCCTGGGGCATCCCAAGGCTCCATGGTTCCTCAGGACCCCTTTCTTCAGAGGTCAGAAGACCTCTTTCTTCTGATCAGTAGGTCTTGGATGATGCCTCTTCTCCCCAAAGAGGCTTGAGAGAATAGGGGTGGCCCACTGAAGCACCAAGCACCAACTGGGGCTGTCTGTGCCTCTCGGCAGGTTCGTTAAGGACCGTCGCCCGTCCATTTCACCCAACTTCAACTTCCTGGGCCAGCTCCTGGAGTACGAGAGGAGCCTGAAGCTCCTCAAGGCCCTGAAGTCAAAGGGTGACCGGGGTGAGGCGGACGCCCAGCAGGACCCGGCAGAGGCAGCTGAGGGCAGCCGGCATCCCCCACGGGGCTGTCTGTGCCTCTCGGCAGGTTCGTTAAGGACCGTCGCCCGTCCATTTCACCCAACTTCAACTTCCTGGGCCAGCTCCTGGAGTACGAGAGGAGCCTGAAGCTCCTCAAGGCCCTGAAGTCAAAGGGTGACCGGGGTGAGGCGGACGCCCAGCAGGACCCGGCAGAGGCAGCTGAGGGCAGCCGGCATCCCCCACCACCTACCTCAGAG